>NC_091347.1:1072760-1127760 GCF_038502225.1 Cherax quadricarinatus | reverse complement strand
GTGGAAGGGAGAGGGGGGAAGTTGTTGGGCCGTGCAATAAACCTCTCAGTTGCAGACCGTTACCGCCACATTTATAGCCTATTGCTTCAGCAGTGTCGTGGTCGTCACGGGTTCTGGACTCTTGGCCCTCGCCTCTTCCTGGCTCTGGCTAGAACCAGGTCTTGGTTTCAGCCTGAGCCATCTGCCCGCGTCCCCCATGTGTAACTTAGGTGGGAGTGACATTTGCTCGCTGTGACCGTCTACGCCCGGCTTGCACTCCCCGTTTTCTTTTACTCTCGTGGGTTTCGTCATCAGTGTGCTGATTCCTTATTATCATCTTTCATATTAAATTTGAAGTTAAGCTGTCTAGAAAAATTTAATGTTTCAGGTCGACACCTGGCGTTGTATATCCCATAACCTAAACATATTAACAAGTCTATTGCAAGTTTATTTTTTCCAAGTTGTCTTGACATTCATTGTGCTTCGTGATTCTTCACCATTTGTTATGATGACAATGACATTTTTGTGTAGTGGTGTACTTTCCAGCATAGTGCAACATTTACTACATATAAAGCTTTAAACTTCCGAGCAGCGTCATAGTACTACATT
Organism: Cherax quadricarinatus; assembly: GCF_038502225.1. NCBI lineage: Eukaryota > Metazoa > Arthropoda > Malacostraca > Decapoda > Parastacidae > Cherax > Cherax quadricarinatus. Next base: position 1,127,172 of record NC_091347.1, on the reverse strand, counting down.
GGAGAAGCCTTAAAAATATTTTGAAGAGTTATATGTGTGATTAAGGTTGTTGGTAGGTAAAGGCTTGCCTCGGATGAGCCAGTATAGGCCTGCGCGATGATGCTTTCTTCTTGTCTTCTTATATACCAAAAACAAAAAAAAAACAAGTTCTACTGTTGAGGTGTCGGAGTGTTGATGGACCCACTTCCTCTCTAGTTTGAAAGGAGGTAACGCGGCAAGCTTATCTACCCCCTTCCCCCCTCTCTCATCACTTTTTCTCTTTCCTCAGCTCTCTCTCCCCTCTCCCAGTCCTGCGCCCTACTTCCAGTGCTCCCTCTCTTGCTTCCCTTCCAACTCAAATTATCCCCTCGCCTTTGTTTCCCTTTATCTCCTTCTCGACCCTCTCTCTCTTTATCTTTCTCCTCCTCCTGCCATTTGTTACATTAATCAAGGTGGGTTTGTATCATGGTCACCCTTATGGTGGGTGGGTGCCATGGTGGCCCTTCTTGTGGGTATGTGCCCTAGGGACAGTGGTGTTTGTGGATGCGTTACCTGGCACTGTTGGTGTTCGTTAATGCATTACTTGGTATGCGTGAATGCGTTACCCGGGAATATTGGCTGTCGTGAATGTTACCTATGGATGTTTTTGTTTCATATGCGAAGTTTGCAAAGGCATGCGGCAGAGTGACCGTTTACCTGGAAAGGGTTTCAGGGGTCAACGTCCCCGCGGCCCGGTCTGAGACCAGTCCTCATGGTGGATCAGGGTCTGATCAACCAGGCTGTTACTGCTGGCCGCACGCAAGCTGACGTACGAACCACAGCCCGGTTGGTCAGGTACTGACTTTAGGTACGTGTCCAGTGCCTTCTTGAAGACAGCCAGGGGTCTATTGGTAATCCCCCTTATGTATGCTGGGAGGCAATTGAACAGTCTTGGGCCCCGGACACTTATTGTGTTGTCTCTCAGTGTACCCGTGGGGTGTGAACCTATAAAATACCGTCAAAAGATGCACTGTGTAAAGCAGGCTAGAAATGGATATATCACAATGGTAATATAGAAATAAATCAGTCAGAGCAATGTATATCAGTAGTGTTTCTTATCCTCTTAGCAGACTAACAACAACGCCATACAGGTTCTTATATTGTGAACCAGATCAAAACAAGCATGAAAATTGCCTCGGTAGATGACACTGGAAAACAATCGGATACCAACAATCTTCACCCGAAGCATCGCCCTCTCATGGAAATCAGCAAAATATAAGTTGGGTAAATTAAGTTATTTTATATCGAGTAAATCTTAACAAATGTGGGTTAGGTTCATTTTGATGCAAAATAAAAAGAAATGGGAATATAAAATATTTTCATAACTACAATTCACTGTTTATATTGGGAAAGCGCAAGTGACCCCAACATCATGTTCTACTTGACAAATTGCAACTGCTTTCCTGTAAATAGAGCAGTGAAATCAAAATGAACATACGATAATAGAAGCAATATACAACTGCGGAATACTTAAAAAAAAATGGGAATAATGATGTCAGACAATAAAAAAGTAGATAAATGTGGCTAAGGCCAGACAACTGACAGGTTGAATTATCAGTACTCTGTGCTCTCATTTACAATACTGTCTAGATTCACGGCTTGGTTGATTAGGTGGTTGCCCAAGAAGCCTGGCTGCGAGAGTAGAACTTTAGATATCGACCACATGTATGTCACAAGGGTGAGTGTGTTTAGTCAGATTCTGATCTAGACGTCGGAAAAGTGACGACTTGGATGCGTTTTCCCGAGTCCCGCTTACACCTCTTCCCCATCAAATGTCCCCTCTATCATAACCTTCCCCTCGTCCCATACCTCCTCCTTGCACCCCCATATGTTTGTTGCTGGGGGGAAGGGGAGGGGACGCATCGTGTAGTTGACTAGGACTACGTCCTGCAATAAAGATATTCCTTGCAAGCCGTTAAACTTAATTTTATAGCCCTCAGTACCTATAGGGTGCGATGGCGCGGCTATGGGGGGTCGTCCAGTGTTGAAGCAGACATTGGTAGGAAAAGGAAAATGGGAATAACAAGAGAAAGGGACGTTAATAGGCTCTCACTGTGTTGAATGAAGATTATTCTTTTAATTAAGGTGTAAATTAGCAAGTGGGTTTGAATTTACATGTATCGAGAAGGCCAAGTGGTAGTTGCGGAGCCTGTGATCCCACAGTGGTGTGTGCACTACCCATTTGTGGTTGCAGGGGTCGATTCATAACTCCTGGTCCCGCCTCTTTGCTGGTCTACTAGGTACATACACTCCCTGCTCCATGATTTATCGTACCTCTGTTAAAGTTATGTATGGCTCCTGCCTCCAGTACATCACTCTCCAGGTTGTTCCACTTCCTGACAACTCGGGGACTGAAGAAATATTTCCTAACATCCCTATGACTCATCTGAATCTTCAACTTCCAGCTATAACTCCTTACTATTGTGTCCCGTCTCTGAAATATTCTGTCCCTATCCACCTTGTCAATTCCTCTCAGTATTTTATATGTCGTTATCATGTCCCCCCTATCCTTTCTATCCTACAGTGTCGTCAGGTTGATTTCCCTTAACCTCTCCTCGTAGGACATACCTCTTACCTCTAGGACTAGTCTTGTAAACCTTTGCACCTTCTCTAATTTCTTGACGTGCTTGACCAGGTGTGGGTTCCATACTGGTGCAGCATACTAAAATATGGGCCTGACGTACACGGTGTGCAGTGTCTTGATTGACTCCTTACTGTTTGCCAGTCGCCCATATGATATAGCTGTTATTTGGTTGATGTGCGCCTCAGGAGATGTTCTCGGTATGATACTCGCCCCAAGATCTTTTTCCTTGAGCGAAGTTTGCAGCCTTTGCCCCCTTTTCCCTAGCCTGTACTCCGTCAGCGATCTTCTTTGACCCTCCCTAATCTTCATGACTTTGCACTTAGTGGGGATAAACTCCAAGAGCCAGTTGGACCAGGTTTGCAGCCTGTCCAGATCCCTTTGTAATCCTACTTGATCCTCATCTGTTTGAATTCTCTGCATTAGGTTCACATCGTCTGCAAACAGGGACACCTCTGAATCTATCCCTTCATGTATGCCATCCACACACCAGAAACAGAAACAGGCGCTCACTCAGACACCTCGTCATGTACCTTCACTTGTTTCCTTCCTGTCAGGTATTCTCTGATCCATCGCATAAGAACATAAGAAAGGAGGAACACTGCAGGAGGCCTGTTGGCCCATACTAGGCAGGTCCTTTACAATTCATCCCACTAACAAAACATTTGCCCAACCCAATTTTCAATGCCACCCAAGAAATAAGCTCTGATGTGAAAGTCCCACTCAAATCCAACCCCTCCCACTCATGTACTTATCCAACCTAAATTTGAAACTACCCAAAGTCCCAGCCTCAATAACCCAACTAGGTAGACTGTTCCACTCATCAACTACCCTATTTCCAAACCAATACTTTCCTATGTCCTTTCTAAATCTAAACTTATCTAATTTAAATCCATTACTGCGGGTTCTCTCTTGGAGAGACATCCTCAAGACCTTATTAATATCCCCTTTATTAATACCTATCTTCCACTTACACACTTCGATCAGGTCTCCCCTCATTCTTCGTCTAACAAGTGAATGTAACTTAAGAGTCTTCAATCTTTCTTCATAAGGAAGATTTCTAATGCTATGTATTAATTTAGTCATCCTACGCTGAATGTTTTCTAACGAATTTTATGTCCATTCTGTAATATGGAGACCAGAATTGAGCTGCATAATCTAGGTGAGGCCTTACTAATGATGTATAAAGCTGCAGTATGACCTCTGGACTTCTGTTGCTTACACTTCTTGATATAAATCCCAGTAATCTATTTGCCTTATTACGTACGCTTAGGCATTGCTGTCTTGGTTTAAGGTTGCTGCTCACCATAACCCCCAAGTCCTTTTCGCAATCTGTATGGCTAAGTTCTACATCATTTAACTTATAAGTACTAGGGTTATGGGCACTCCCAAGCTTCAGAACCTTGCATTTATCTACATTGAACTGCATCTGCCACTTTTCTGACCAAGAATAGAGTTTGTTTAAATCCTCCTGAAGTTCCATAACATCTACGTTTGAATCAATTATCCTACCTATCTTTGTGTCATCGGCGAATTTGCTCATATCACTAGTAATTCCCTCATCAAGATCATTGATATATATTATAAACAACAACGGGCCCAAGACTGATCCCTGTGGAACGCCACTTGTTACAGATCCCCACTCGAATTTAACCCCATTTATGGACACTGCTTCCTGTCAGTGAGCCATGACTCGATCCACGAGAGCACTTTCTTTAACAGTCTATGGTGCGGAACTCTATCAAAAGCCTTACTAAAATCTAAGTAAATAATATCAAATTCTTTATCGTGGTCAACAGCCTCAAAAGCTTTACTGAAGAAAGTTAATAAATTAGTTAGACAAGACCGGCCTCTTGTGAATCCATGCTGAGTATCATTAATCAAGCTATGCTTATCGAGATGGCTTCTTATAATCTCAGCTATAATTGACTCTAGTAATTTGCCTACAATTGAGGTCAGCCTTATTGGACGGTAATTTGACGGTAACGACTTGTCCCCTGTTTTAAAAATAGGAATTACATTAGCCATCTTCCACATATCAGACACTACACCTGTTTGAAGAGATAAATTAAAAATATTAGTTAATGGTTCACAGAGTTCCATTTTGCATTCCTTAAGAACCCTTGAAAAAACCTCATCAGGACCCGGCGACTTATTTTGCTTCAGTCTGTCTATCTGCTTCACAACCATTTCACTAGTGACTGTGATGTTACATAATTTATCTTCTAGCCCACTATAAAAATTAATTACTGGAATATTGTTAGTGTCTTCCTGTGTAAAAACTGAGAGAAAATAATTATTAAAAATCGAGCACATTTCATTCTCTTTGTCAGTAAGGTGCCCATAGTTATTTTTAAGGGGACCTATCTTATCTCTTAACTTTTGTTCTATAGACCTGGAAAAAACTTTTTGGGTTAGTTTTAGAATCCCTAGCAACTTTAATTTCATAGTCCCTTTTAGCTTTTCTTATCCCCTTTTTAATGTCCCTCTTAATGTCAATATACTGATTCATAAGATGACCCTCACCTCTTTTGATACGCCTATAAATTCCTTTCTTATGCCCTAGTAGATATTTAAGCCTATTATTCATCCATTTTGGGTCATTTCTATTTGATCTAATTTCTTTATATGGGATAAACGTTCTTTGAGCAGCATGTATAGTGTTCAGAAAACTGTCATATTGATAGCTCACTTCGTTACCCCAGTCAACAGATGATAAGTGTTCTCTAAGCCCATCGTAATCTGCTAAGCGAAAATCTGGGACTGTTACTGAGTTATCGCTACTATCATACTTCCATTCAATGCTAAATGTAATTGATTTGTGGTCGCTAGCACCCAGTTCCTCTGAAATTTCTGAATTATTAACAAGGGATTCATTGTTTGCCATAACTAAGTCAAGCAGGTTATTTCCCCTTGTAGGTTCTGTCACAAACTGCTTTAAAAAACAATCCTGAACTACTTCTAAGAAGTCGTATGATTCTAAATTCCCAGTCAAGAAATTCCAATCAATATGACTAAAGTTAAAGTCTCCTAGAATTACTACATTATCGTGCCTTGTGGCCTTAACAATTTCCTCCCATAGTAGTCTCCCTTGGTCCCTATCTAAGTTTGGGGGACGGTATATCACTCCTAAAATCAGTTTTTCATGCCCCTCTGAAAATTCTATCCAAACAGACTCTGTATGTGTTACTTCAGACTTAATATCCGTTTTTATGCAACAGTTCAAGCGATCTCGGACATACTATGCCACCCTACCCCCCCCCTTCCCGATACTTCTATCTACTTGGAACAATTTAAAACCCTGAATATGATATTCCGCAGGCATGTCCCGACTTTTTTAATTAATCCACGTCTCAGTTAAGGCAAATACATCAATGTTACCTGCACTAGCAACTAATCTCAACTCGTCCATCTTATTCCTAGCACTACGGCAATTAGCATAATAAACATTGAAAGACTCTCCTTTCTCTTTACCCTTCCTGCTCATTTCTGTTTTTCTACTAAACCTATTACTGTCCTTATCACCCAAAGTCCCTGGCTTTTCAATATCTACCTCGTTCTGCTTATTACTAGTTCCCCTAGAACTCGTAATATTACTACACTGGGACTTCACTGTTTTCGTGCCAAAACCCATACCACTAACTATTCCTAGTTTAAAGTCCTAACTGCTCCCTCCACTGCAGTTGCCAGTGCTACCACCCCAGACCTAGATAAGTGAACCCCATCCCTGGCATACATGTCATTTCTGCCATAGAAGAGGTCCCAGTTGTCAATGAATGTTACCGCATTTTCCTTACAGTATTTGTCCAGCCAGCAATTGACACCAATTGCCCTGGACAACCATTCATTTCCAACTCCTCTCCTTGGCAAAATACCACATATGACAGGGTTCCCACCCTTCCTCCTAATTATTTCTATTGCTGACCTATACCTGCTAATCAGGTCTTCACTCCTACGTCTGCCAACATCGTTGCCTCCAGCACTGAGACAGATAATAAAAATTCTCCCATTACCTTTCCTTTCCCGTTATTCCTGCCTGCTCCTCTAGCTTTTGCACTAAACACTTGTACGGAGCTGTGTCGAAAGCCTTATTACAGTTCAAGAATATGCAATCTACCCACCTCTCTCTCTCTCTCTCTCTCTCTCTCTCTCTCTCTCTCTCTCTCTCTCTCTCTCCCTCTCCCTCTCTCCCTCTCCCCTTCCTGTCTTCTGTCACCCTGTCGTAAAACTCCAGTAGGTTTGTGACACAGGATTTCCCTTCCCTGAAACCGTGCTGGTTATTGTGTATCAGCTCATTCCTTTCTAGGTGCTCAACCTTTCTTCTCCTGATAATCTTCTCCATGACTTTGCATACTGTGCGTGTTAGTGACACTGGTCTGTAGTTTAATGTTACCTGCCTGTCTTTCTTAAAAATTTGGATTTCATTTGCTGTCTTCCACATTTCCGGTAGTTGCCCTGTTTCGGGAGATGCGTTGAAGATTGTTGTTAGTGGCACACACACAGCCTCTGTTCCGTGTGTACTCACCTATTTGTACTCACCTATTTGTGGTTGCAGGGGTCGAGTCTTAGCTCCTGGCCCCGCCTCTTCACTGGTTGCTACTGGGTCCTCTCTCTCCCCGCTCCATGAGCTTTATCAAACCTCGTCTTAAAACTGTGTATGGTTCCTGCCTCCACTACGTCATTTTCTAGGCTATTCCACTGTGTGTGTGTGTGTGTGTGTGTGTGTGTACTCACCTAGTTGTGGTTGCAGGTGTCGATTCATAGCTCCTGGCCCCGTCTGTGTGTGTGTGTGTGAGAGAGAGAGAGCGTGCGTGCGTGCGTGCGTGTGTGAGGGTGCGTACGTGCGAACGTTCAGTTAAGGATTATTAGCTAAATACGTGGACAGGTGTGAGTTGACCTGTGTTGTGGCGGGCTATACTACCACCAACATGTGTGTGTGTGTTAGGTAAGACACATATGCAACAGTTAGGTATCTTTATTTCGAAACGTTTCGCCTACACAGTAGGCTTCTTCAGTCGAGTACAGAAAAGTTGATAGAAGCAGAAGATACTTGAAGACGATGTAATCAGTCCATCACCCTTAAAGTTTTGAGGTGGTCAGTCCCTCAGTCTGGAGAAGAGCATTGTTCCGTTGTCTGAAACAATATGAAGTGGAAGTGACAGGATGGAGCCTTTATATAGTGCCAGGAGGTGAAACGTAGGTTGCTTTGGGAGGGCAGGTCCCTCTCAAACCCAGCCGTTCTCACTAGTAGAGGTCGAAGTTGATGGTCTGTACCAAGATACCCTTGTGTTCATTCTGTCAGACACTGCAACACAAGGGTATCTTGGTACAGACCATCAACTTCGACCTCTACTAGTGAGAACGGCTGGGTTTGAGAGGGACCTGCCCTCCCAAAGCAACCTACGTTTCACCTCCTGGCACTATATAAAGGCTCCATCCTGTCACTTCCACTTCATATTGTTTCAGACAACGGAACAATGCTCTTCTCCAGACTGAGGGACTGACCACCTCAAAACTTTAAGGGTGATGGACTGATTACATCGTCTTCAAGTATCTTCTGCTTCTATCAACTTTTCTGTACTCGACTGAAGAAGCCTACTGTGTAGGCGAAACGTTTCGAAATAAAGATACCTAACTGTTGCATATGTGTCTTACCTAACAATCTGTCGGTATTTTATACCATTTTAATGTTCATGTGTGTGTGTATATATATATATATATATATATATATATATATATATATATATATATATATATATATATATATATATATATATATATATATAATGTGTGTGTCGTGCCGAATAGGTAAAACTGGTCAATTAGCAAGAATTCATTTAACCCTTAAACTGTCCGCACAGATCTTCGTTCACATGCGTAGTAGTGCTCCAGAAGTAGATTGTTTTTTACATATTTTCAAATATAAAAAAAAATGCAAATCAAAGTTTTATTTACACGTTTTCAAATGTAAAAAAAAAAGTTACATTTTTTAAATACTTTCAAATGTTGAAAAAACGTAGATCCACGTTTGGACAGTTTAAGGGTTAAAATAGGTCCTTTCTAAAAAATTTCTCTAATAGATTTAAAGATTTTTTTTTCACTTATGTTAGTATAAAAATATATGATTTTCTACCAAAACAACCTTGGGAAACTTACCTAACCTTATTATAACAAGTGCAATATATTTTATATAAGTTTACAATATTTAATAAACAAACACAATGAAATATACTTTTTTCGTTAGATTCAAAATTATTTTTTTTTTTTCAAAATTATTGCATACACAAATTTTCGCTTGCCCTATTCGGCAAGGAGTGCGTTGCTTTTAAAGTCAAAATAGCAAGTTTTACTTATTCGGCACGATATATATATATATATATATATATATATATATATATATATATATATATATATATATATATATATATATATATATATATATATATAAAACCACGGTGGAAAATAGTAATATTCCAAGTGCTTTCGTGGGAATGTGAGATCATGAAAGCACTTGGAATATTTCTATTTTTTTCACTGGTTATATTGAATATTACGATTTCATCTGTTTACTGTGATGCTCGCACGCCTCTCTCTCTCTCTCTCTCTCTCTCTCTCTCTCTCTCTCTCTCTCTCTCTCTCTCTCTCTCGCTCTCGCTCTCGCTCTCTTTTAACAGGGTTTGACAAGGTTAGGTTAAGGATCCCTAGCTTTGTTGACAAGCTGTTTACAGGTTAAGGATTCCTAACTTTATTGACAAGCTAAGAGCTGCTCATTTGAAAGCTCATTTCAGCTCATTTGAAAGCTCATTTCAGCTCATTTGAGAGCATTTTAATTGTTATGAAACATACAAGTAGGGAACAGGATGAAGTTGGAGCCATCTGTGGGCCAGCATTTTCATTTGATCAACTGACTTTATCTCGTTGACATCATAATGTTGTACAAATGTGTTCCAGACTCGAGTCATCCTGGGGATAAATGATCTCAGATGAAGTGATGTTCTGGAGAAGGGTACAGCCAGAGTGAAGTTGCTGCTTTCTGCCCGTCTTGTGGCATAAAAGCTTGTTTCACGCTGTCCTCGAAGTGGATCCAAGTGTGGTACTTTGACAATATTGGCCTTGTACATAACAGTAGGGCCACCCACATCCCTCCTATGTTGAAGGCTCTGCTGAAATGACAGATCTATCCAGGATGGGTCCAGGCGAGAGATGAGACGTCTTGCTCTGTTCTCTACTCTGTCAAGCAGTCGCAGATGAGAGGGGGGGGGCATACTCAAGGTGTGAGCGTATTTGTGCCTCGTACAGAATCTTGCAACCCCTACTGTCAAGTAGATGCGAAATACGGCGAAGTGCTGTAAGCTTCCAGGCTGCCTTGTTTGCAAGATTTATAACATGGTTCTTCATGGTTAGTTTGGAGTCAAATTTCACCCCAAGGATATCAACTTCTTCTCCAGGTGCCAACACCCTCCCATTCATCCTTACTACTGCACCAGCATTACCATTATGGTGCCTAGAGACGATCATCATTTGCGTTTTCTCAGGTGCAAATGTTACTTGCCATCTATTTCCCCAAGCTGATATAGCTCTCAGCTGGTGATTGATGTAGCTTAGAGCAGCTGGCATTTCTTCTCTTGGATAAGTGAATGTCAGTGTACAGTCGTCTGCATATGCATGTGATTCTGGGATGAGATGAAGAAGGTCGTTGAAGTAGACATTCCATAACAATGGTCCCAGCACGCTTCCTTGTAGAACACTTGCCCCAATAGGATGTCTTGCTGATTCCGTTCCATTGAGAACTACACTTAGAGATCTACCATGAAGGTAGTCACTGAGGAGACATAGCGTAGAGCCTGCAATTCCCAGTGCTTGAAGTTTTGCTAAGAGGCCCTGGTGCCACACCCGGTCGAAAGCACCAGCAATGTCCAGTGCTACCACACAGCTGACTTTGGATTCATCCAGTGACTGGTGCCACTTAGTGGAGAGGTTTAACAACAGATCAGCAGCAGAGTAACCTTTCCTGAAGCCATATTGACGATCACAAAGTAGTGAGTGATAGTCAAAAAACTCTGTCATTTGTCTTGAGATTGTCTCAAGGATCTTACCAGTGATTGACAGTAATGACACTGGTCTGTAGTTGCTGATTTCTGCTCTGCTCTCCTTTTTGTGAACAGGGACTACATTTGCCTCTTTCCATAGAGAGGGCCATTTACACTATACTAGGCAGTGCTGAAAGATGCGAGTTAGAGGTGCTGCTAGCTGGTCTGCGCATCTCAGCAATCTTGGGCTCAACTTGCCTGGGCCCACAGCCTTATCTTGGTCAAGCGATTTAAGAAGGAAATGCACCTTCTCCTGCCTTATTGTCACCACTGACAGTTTTGACACAGTTATTGCAGCTAGCCAACGAGGGTCCCTTGCTGGATCAGGAACTTGCATTTTGGTAGCGAAGTGTTCAGCAAAGAGGTCCGCCTTCTCTCCCCCCCCCCCTCTCTCTCTCTCTCTCTCTCTCTCTCTCTCACACACACACACACACACACACATACACACATACACACATTCACACTCACACACATTCACACACACACATTCACACACACATTCACACACACACACATTCACACACACACATACACACACACACGCATGCACATACAACAGGCCTAGTGTCTAATCGACATGTGCCTAGGACCAAATGGTAACTAACACACACACATACATACACACACACATTCACACACACACACACATACATACACACACACATTCACACACATACATACACACACACATACATACACACACACATTCACACACACACACATTCACACACACACACACATTCACACACACACACATTCACACACACATTCACACACATTCACACACACACTCACACACACTCACACACACACACACACACACATTCACACACACACTCACACACACACATTCACACACACACATACACACACGCATGCACATACAACAGGCCTAGTGTCTAATCGACATGTGCCTAGGACCAAATGGTAACTAACACATTCACACACACACTCACACACACTCACACACACACACACACACACACACACACACACACACACACACACACACATTCACACACACACATTCACACACACACATACACACACACACGCATGCACATACAACAGGCCTAGTGTCTAATCGACATGTGCCTAGGACCAAATGGTAACTAACATTCACACACACACACACACACACACACGCATGCACATACAACAGGCCTAGTGTCTAATCGACATGTGCCTAGGACCAAATGGTAACTAACATTCACACACACACACACGCATGCACATACAACAGGCCTAGTGTCTAATCGACATGTGCCTAGGACCAAATGGTAACTAACCTTCACGGCCTGTACTTACCAATCCCTGTCAAGGCCTATACCTACCAAAACACGTCACAGCCTACACTAAGACCAACACCTGCCATGACCTACACAAGACCAACCCCTGTCATGGCCTGCACGAAGGCCAACACCTGTCACGGCCTGCACAAATCTCGAGTGGGGTTCAATCACGGATTAGGGAATAAACACACACGATGAGTGGCTTGGTAACTTATAATAACGGTAAAATAAGGGAAACGGCAAGCCTGACCTGCCTCCTTTCTATCGTCTTGACTTAAACTGCGCTGCCGAGTGCCTGGAGGATGAGCGGCACTCAAATCATACTAGGTCAGCAGTAACGGACAGTGACATAGTCAGTGATTCACGCAGGGAAGTGAATCAGCAACGGTTACTAAGAGTTCAGTAGTACACAGTACTAACAGGCTATGGATAGCTATACAAGTATATCACATAGGGAATCAGTAACACTACTGATTTGGTTTGGAAATAGGGTAGTTGATGAGTGGAACAGTCTACCTAGTTGGGTTATTGAGGCTAGGACTTTGGGTAGTTTCAAATTTAGGTTGGATAAATACATGAGTGAGAGGGGTTGGATCTGATCGGGACTTGCAAATGAGTAGATAGAGTTATCAGAGATTATTTCTTGGGTAGCATTAAAATTGGGTTTGGCAAATGTTTTGTTAGTGGGATGGACTGTAAAGGACCTGCCTAGTATGGGCCAACAGGCCTGCTGCAGTGTTCCTCCTTTCTTATGTTCTTATGACACAAAGACCAACACTTGTCACGGCCTGTACAAAGACCAGCACCTGTCACAGCCTTCACAAAAAACACCTGTCACGGTCTCTACTACCATTACCTGTCATAGCCTGCAATAAGATCAACACTTGTCACGGTCTTCAATACCAACACCTGTGACGGCCTACGTTACCACCAACATCTGTCACGGCCTACTTTACGACCAACAACTGTCACGGCCTACTTTACCACCAACTGCCACGGCTTACGCTATCACCAACATCTGTCATGGTCTACAATATCACCAACACCTGTCACGGCCTACACCATTTTAAAGGCTTAAAAGTAGCTTGTCAACATCTGTTAAATCCACCATCACCAGCACCTCCACCTCTCCACCATCACCAGCACCACTACTTCTCCACCATCACCAGCACCTCCACCTCTCCACCAACACCACTACTTCTCCACCATCGCCAGCACCTCCACCTCTCCACCATCACCAGCACCACTACTTCTCCACCATCACCAGCACCACTACTTCTCCACCATCACCAGCACCACTACCTCTCCAACATCACCAGCACCACTACCTCTCCAACATCACCAGCACCACTACTTCTTCACCAGCAACATCACCTCTACCTCTCCACCAGCAACACCACCTCTACCTCTCCACCATCACCACCACCCTCTCCACCATCACCACCACCCTCTCCACCATCACCACCACCCTCTCCACCATCACCACCACCCTCTCCACCATCACCACCACCCTCTCCACCATCACCACCACCCTCTCCACCATCACCACCACCCTCTCCACCATCACCACCACCTTACCTCTCCACCATTACCACCACCTCTCCACCATCACCACCACCTCTACCTCTCCACCATTACCACCACCTTACCTCTCCACCATCACCACCACCTCTACCTCTCCACCATCACCACCACCCTCTCCACCATCACCACCACCCTCTCCACCATCACCACCATCCTCTCCACCATCACCACCATCCTCTCCACCATCACCTCCACCCTCTCCACCATCACCACCATCCTCTCCACCATCACCACCACCCTCTCCACCATCACCACCACCCTCTCCACCATCACCACCACCTTACCTCTCCACCATTACCACCACCTTACCTCTCCACCATTATCACCACCTCTCCATTATCACCACCTCTCCACCATCACCACCACCTCTATCTCTCCACCATTAACACCACCTCTACCTCTCCACCATTACCACCACCTCTATCTCTCCACCACCACCTTTACCTCTCCACCATCACCACCACCTCTACCTCTCCACCATCACCACCACCTCTACCTCTCCACCATCACCACCACCTCTACCTCTCCACCATCACCACCACCTCTACCTCTCCACCATCACCACCACCTCTACCTCTCCACCATCACCACCACCCCTACCTCCACCATCACCACCACCTCTACCCCTCCACCATCACCACTACCTCTCCACCATCACCACCACCTCTACCCCTCCACCATCACCACCACCTCTACCCCTCCACCATCACCACCACCTCTACCCCTCCACCATCACCACTACCTCTCCACCATCACCACCACCTCTACCTCTCCATTATCACCACCACCTCTACCTCTCCATTATGACCACCACCTCTACCTCTCCATCATCATCATTACCACCTCTCCCTCTCCATCATCATCACCACCACCACAACTACCTCTCCATCATCACCACTACCTTTTCATCATCACCACCACTACCTCTCTATCATCATCATCACCACCACCACCACTACCTCTTCATCACCACCACCACTACCTCTCCATCATCATCACCACCACCACTACCTCTCCATCATCATCACCACCACCACTACCTCTCCATCATCATCACCACCACCACTACCTCTCCATCATCATCATCACCACCACCACTACCTCTCCATCATCATCACCACCACCACTACCTCTCCATTATCATCACCACCACCACTACCTCATCATCACCACCACCACTACCTCTTCATCATCACCACCACCACTACCTCTTCATCATCACCACCACCACTACCTCTTCATCATCACCACCACCACTACCTCTTCATCATCACCACCACCACCACCACCACTACCTCTTCATCATCACCACCACCACTACCTCTTCATCATCACCACCACCACTACCTCTTCATCATCACTACCACCACTACCTCTTCATCATCACTACCACCACTACCTCTTCATCATCACTACCACCACTACCTCTCCATCATCACCACCACCTCTACCTCTTCATCATCGTCGTCAACACCACTACCTCTCCATCACCTCCACCACCACTACCTCTTCATCATCACCACCACCACTACCTCTTCATCACCACCACCACTACCTCTTCATCTTCATCACCACCACTACCTCTTCATCATCACCACCACCACCACTACCTCTTCATCATCATCACCACCACCACTACCTCTTCATCATCATCACCACCACCACTACCTCTTCATCATCATCACCACCACCACTACCTCTTCATCACCACCACCACTACCTCTCCATCATCACCACCACCACTACCTCTCCATCATCACCACCACCACCACCTCTTCACCACCACCACCACCTCTCCACCACCACCACCTCTCCATCATCACCACCACCACCTCTGCATCACCACCACCATTACCTCTCCACCATCACCGCCACTACCTCTCCACCATCACCGCCACTACCTCTCCACCATCACCGCCACTACCTCTCCACCATCACCACTACCTCTCCACCATCACCACCACTACCTCTCCACCATCACCACCACTACCTCTCCACCATCACCACCACTACCTCTCCATCATCACCACCACCACCACTACCTTTGTTATAGGTTGGTTGCTCCTCAGAAGAGCTGATTCTCCTGGCCTCCAATATTACTAATTACACAATGATAATGTCATATATCTTAAGGGATTATAATGGAGTCAATACTTGGGTAATATGCACACTGATTCTGATGGAGATCTTCACCAGATGTACACTTTGGAGCACTAGATCGTGCAAGTTGTGGTGCTGGATCAGTGCTTGCTCTAGTTAGTGATGTTGCCGGATCAGTGCTTTCCTCTAGTTAATGATGCTGGACAATTGCTTGTTCTAGTTACTGATGTTGCTGGATCAGTGATTGCTGTAGTTACTAATGTTGCTGGATCAGTGCTTGCTCTAGTTACTGATGTTGCTGGGTCAGTGCTTTCTGTAGTTATTGATGTTGCTGGATCAGTGCTTGCTGTAGTTACTGATGTTGCTGGGTCAGTGCTTTCTGTAGTTACTGATGTTGTTGGATCAGTGCTTTCTGTAGTTACTGATGTTGCTGGATCAGTGATTGTTGTAGTTACTAATGTTGCTGGATCAGTGATTGTTGTAGTTACTAATGTTCCTGGATCAGTGATTGTTGTAGTTACTAATGTTGCTGGATCAGTGCTTTCTGTAGTTACTGATGTTGCTGGATCAGTGATTGTTGTAGTTACTGATGTTGCTGGATCAGTGCTTTCTGTAGTTACTGATGTTGCTGGATCAGTGATTGTTGTAGTTACTAATGTTGCTGGATCAGTGATTGTTGTAGTTACTAATGTTGCTGGATCAGTGATTGTTGTAGTTGCTAATGTTGCTGGATCAGTGATTGCTGCAGTTAGTGATGTTTTTGGATCATTACTTGCTGTAGTTACTGATGTTGCTGGATCAGTGCTTGCTGTAGTTACTGATGTTGCTGGATCAGTGATTGCTGCAGTTAGTGATGTTTTTGGATCATTACTTGCTGTAGTTACTGATGTTGCTGGATCAGTGATTGCTGCAGTTAGTGATGTTTTTGGATCATTACTTGCTGTAGTTACTGATGTTGCTGGATCAGTGCTTGCTGTAGTTACAGATGTTGCTGGATCAGTGATTGCTGCAGTTAGTGATGTTTTTGGATCATTACTGGCTGTAGTTACTGATGTTGCTGGATCAGTGCTTTCTGTAGTTACTGATGTTGCTGGATCAGTGCTTTCTGTAGTTACTGATGTTGCTGGATCAGTGATTGCTGCAGTTAGTGATGTTTTTGGATCATTACTGGCTGTAGTTACTGATGTTGCTGGATCAGTGCTTTCTGTAGTTACTGATGTTGCTGGATCAGTGCTTGCTGTAGTTAATGATGTTGCTGGATCATTACTTGTTGTAGTTACTGATGTTGCTGGATCAGTGCTTGCTGTAGTACTGATGTTGCTGGATCATTACTTGCTGTAGTTACTGATGTTTCTGGATCAGTGCTTGCTGTAGTACTGATGTTGCTGGATCATTACTTGCTGTAGTTACTGATGTTGCTGGATCAGTGCTTGCTGTAGTTACTGATGTTGCTGGATCAGTGCTTGCTGTAGTTACTGATGTTTCTGGATCAGTGCTTGCTGTAGTTACTGATGTTTCTGGATCAGTGCTTGCTGTAGTTAGAGACAATGTTTGTCAGGTGTCATGAGAAGAATCTGAGAGTTGATATTTCGGTAGCATCAACCCAGATTGAATTAGTCACCCTTAAATTTGCCATTGAAATTGTAAAGAAGCAAAAATTCTAATCATGAACGTTTGTGTTTACTCTTTTAAGAGTGGAGACTATATTTAAGTCTCCTTAAAACTCACCTCCTTGTTTATCTGTTAGTTATTGGTGCGTTAACATTTGTCGACTGTTGTAGGTTACACATCCTGTGCGTTGATAGTATACCTTAGATGGGACAGAGGAGGGATGACCCCCTGTGGGTTTAGCACCACTCCAGGAATGTTATAATAACGATGAAAGGATGCTTTAAGTGAAAATTCAGTGATGTAAAAAATTATTTGAACTGAAACGTACTGCTGTTATCGCGAATATATTCACTGTCAGGACAAATGTCACATGTACCTGTTGACGGTTTGAAGGAGACAGGGGTAACTGCCCTGCGACTCAGGTCTCGGGCAAGGCCTACTTTTCCAATAAACTCGCCCTTTTACCTGGAGTTTACCTGGAGAGGGTTTCGGGGGTCAACGCCCCCGCGGCTCGGTCTGAGACCTGGCCTCAAGGTGGATCAGAGTCTGATCAACCAGGCTGTTACTGCTGGCCGCACGCAAGCTGACGTACGAACCACAGCACGGTTGGTCAGGTACTGACTTTAGGTGCCTGTCCAGTGCCTTCTTAAAGACTGCCATTATCATGTGGGAGTTCGATACGTGGATAGGGTAAAGTAATACTCACGTAGGCTGGTAGTACGTATAATTACAGATAATGTGGGGAGCGCCCAACAGCCTGCCTATCTCCTTGCTCACTCTCGTATAACTGACTGGCCGCCCACAGTACCCATATGTGAGGGGGTCTTTGAATACTGCTGTGGTCAGCACAATATGAATACAGACAGTGACTCAGGCAGAGACGGTTGGTAGTGAGTCATCTTCTGGTACACTGGTTACTGGTAACTGGTTACTACTACTGAGACCATTGGTAATTCCCCTTATGTATACAGGCAGGCAATTGAACAGTTTTGGGCCCCGGACACTTAGTGTTGTCTCTCAGTGTACTCGTGGCGCCCCTGCTTTTCATCGGGGAAATGTTGCATTTCCTGCCGAGTCTTTTGCTTTTGTGCAAGTTTGGTACCAATCCCTCCAGGACCTTCCAAGTATATATTATCATGTATCTCTCTCGCCTGCGTTCCAGGGAATACAGATCAAGGACCTCCAACTATTTCCAGTAATCTAGGTGCCTTATCGTACTTATGTGTGCCGTGAAAGTTCTTTGTACATTCTCCAGGTCTGCAATGTCGCCAGCCTTGAAGGGGGCAGTTAGTGTACAACAATATTCGTTTTGAAGGTTCTCATTATCCATCCAATCATGTTCCTAGCAGATGAGGTAGATACATTGTTGTGGTCTTTGAGGGCGAGATCCTCTGACATTATCACTCCCAGGTCCTTCACATTACTTTTTCCCTCTATTGTATGGTTAGAATTTGTTGTATACCCTGATACATTTTTTAATTTCCTCAATTTTCCCATATCTGAGTAGTTGAAATTTCTCCTCGTTGAACTTCATATTGTTTTGAGTGGCCCATTCGAAGATTTGGTTGATGTCCACTTGGAGTCTCGCGGTGTCTTCGATGGAGGTCACTGCCATGGTGATCCGGGTTCATCCGCAAAGGAAGACACGGAGCTATGGCTTACATCTCTGTCTATGTCAGAACTGTGGATGATGAATAGAATGGGAGCGAGTACTGTGCCTTGTGGAACAGAACTTTTCGGGGCAAAAAATTAAACTGGCAGGTATACAGGTAGTTACAGAAGACCTACTTGCCTATGTTAGAGCACTTGTTATACTCACTCATTATCATGATCATCTGCTTTTGTCCAAACTCTTCCCAACCTCTTATAATTTTCTTAATCTTTTTTTTAATATCAAGTTAACGTTTAGCTTATATCCACGAGAACTCGTAAATAATGTTCTTACGTAAAGATTATATCTGCGTATGACAATGTTTTACTTGTAACTGTCCTAACCTGCACGAATTTAACTTCTACAAGTCAAGTATTACCAGTATGTGAGGATATGCACTGTTATCGTGGCTGGAAATTTAATTTTAAGTTGATGCTGCTCATCTTCCTAAGCAACGTCGGTATTTCACTTTAGCTGGAGAACATTGTATGCGTGACAAACCTGAATATTTGACTATGTATTGTACCACCATACATTCTGCTAGTGACTCCGTTTTATGTTATCGCCTTTATGTGCTATCTTCATTGGTTTTAAGGTATGTTAGAGATAGTTTTTTTTTTAACAAACCGACCGTATCCCACCAAAGCAAGGTGATCCAACAAGATAAACAAAAGTCTTTCTTTTTACATTTAGTAATTTATACAGGAGAAGGGGTTACTAGCCACTTGCTCCCGGCATTATAGTCGCCACTTACGACACGCATGGCTTACGGAGAATTCTTTTCCACTTCCCCATGGAGATAAGAGGAAATAAAGAAGAACAAGAACTATTAAGAAAATAGAGGAAAACTCGGATGGGTGTGTAAATATATATGCGAGTACATAAATGTGTAGTGTGACGTAAGTGTAAGTAGAAGTAACAAGATATACCTGTTATCTTGCGTGTTTATGAGACAGAGAAGACACCAGCAGTCCTACCTTCATGTAAACCAATTACAGGTTTTCGTTTGGCATTCACTTGGCAGGACGGTAGTACCACCCTGAGTAATTGCTGTCTTCCACTCTACTACCTAGGTTAAAAATAAAGTATATCTATCAATGTGCATAAAAATATTAGTGAAATGTACGTAGATGACAATATTACTTATGATAAATGGCAGTTTACTATGCTCAGTAACATTGTAGAATATATGGATGATTGGGACCACCTGGTAGCTTACTACATACATCTCATAAGTATTTCTGAAGCACTGTGTTTGTCAGACCACTTGGTAACTTACTGCATATATTCACTTACTGTATTTATGAACCAGTGTTATTCTGTTAGTTTTTAATATATGTATACTTTAATAAAAATCTGACTTCAATGTTTCGAGTTCTTAGGGTTTTTTTTTTCAGACACTGATATATCTGTTTTATTCAATGTTCTTTGTGTGAGTTCTACCATGGGTTCCCTCACTCGACACTGACATCATGGTGCCGGATCAAGCAGGTTGTGATGGATATGAGTCAGTGGACCACCAGCAGCAACAGCCTTGTTGACCAGACAAGCAGCAGACAAGCTGCTCTATGGCCGGATTCCGCAAGCAGACAAACTCTGGAAACTCATCAGAGGTATACCAAATGAACTTTATCAATCATTCCCCACAGTTCATCCTACAAATTAAACATCGGACGTCAGGGTATCAACGCTCTAGCATCTTAATTGCGTTAATCTTAGTCTTAATCTAACCCTTCAAAGGCTTTTACTCCAAGGAATTGGAATACCCTTCCCTTTTAACCCCCTTACTGAAGATGCTTATTTTCCTTACGGGTGTAGCGCTTCCCCATGAATGTATAATAATAGGGTAACTTAAGCTAACAAATACTTGGGTAAGCCTGAATGGGGTGTAACGCGTGTTCAAACATCCGTCCTACTTGGAGGGCAGGTTGTTCCACAGTGTTGCTTCTTAAAAAGTAGTCATTCTTCAGTGTTGACTTCAGTACACTTTACATTTATTGTATAGTACGGTGACCAGAATTATTTTCTTCTGCAGGGCTGGAATTACTCTTTGTGGGTCCTTCCATCCCTCAAGATCTACCATCCTTACAACACTCGTTATAAACCTGTACATTTCATCGTTGTCACTGCTACTTTTTTAATTATGTTGTTAAATGTGCTTCTTATAGGATTATCTAACCTAAAATAGTATAGATAAACGCTTCTTTTTCTAATTACCTGGAACGTTCGGAAATCAACATTAGGAGTCGCGAAAGAAAACGAGCTGTGTAAAATGAGGATAGGTTGATGTGGCAGGGACGGTGGGAGAATGGGGAGTTGTGGTGGTGGGTGATAGATGCGGGAGGGGAAAGGGGATAGATGGTGGGTGTTGATGGTGCAACAAGAGCCCGTTTCATTGCACAGTGCCCACGCTTCATTCCCTCTCGCCATATCTTACTCTCACCCTTACCCTACACATCTCCCTTCTCTTCGCCCTCGCCCTCTCCCCTCTTCGCATCCCTCGCCATGCCAGTGTTTTATCATCTATCCTTGTCTGAAGCCCTTGCTACATGCTCTCTTCAACCCTTCCCCTATCTTCCATCTTCCTATCCACTATCCCTCATCCTCGCCCACTTCTTCTTTTTACCACCATTCCCCTTTCGTACCCTTGGCCCGTCCCTTTCCCAAGGGGTTACCACCGCACTTCTCCCCTCACCTCCCCTTTCCTTCCCTCGCCCTCTTGAATTAAGCGTGACTTCTTTGGACGCGGCGGCGAAAATTATTTTTTAAGTTGGGTAAAATCTAAATCTAAGTTTGTCCCGTTGAGATCTCCACGCTGAAAGCGTCACGATACATGTTTGGAGACTTCCGTGTTCTGGAAATCATCAAGGTGACCTCCATCCTTTGGAGGTCATCTTAGATGATTTCCGCCCTTGGGATGTCATCTTGGATGATCTTCGCAGTCTGGAGGTCATTATGGGTCGAGTGCAAGGCCTGGTTTACATTTAGGTTGGCTTAGTGATGATTACCTTTTTGA
Source organism: Cherax quadricarinatus (assembly GCF_038502225.1). Classification (NCBI taxonomy): domain Eukaryota; kingdom Metazoa; phylum Arthropoda; class Malacostraca; order Decapoda; family Parastacidae; genus Cherax; species Cherax quadricarinatus. Next base: position 1,105,229 of record NC_091347.1, on the reverse strand, counting down.
GGTAAAAGTCTTGATGTGGTTGACGGTTGTGGCAGTCATGATGTAGAAGCTGAGGCCTTGGGATGAGTCACACAAGCTATGGTGTGGTGGATGAAAAAGTCTTGGTGTGGTTTACCTGCTGTGGGTATTAAGGTTAAGGTTGGCATACTTATGGCGTTCGTGTTAACATGCGCGCTCGTGTTTTGAATGTTTCCTAGGTGTAAGACGAGCTGCATATGTTCTCTCAGAAAGCAGGAGATGCATATCTAATGACCTTCAAACTAAATTAACAAGTTATTGGAGTGAGATGAGGGAAGAAGTGTTCAGTAAACCAGACGATAAATGGGAGTGTTATAAGTACACACAAAGAACGGTGTCAGTATCTAAGGTCCACTACTCTTCAGTCTTCTATAAGTAAATATAATTAATATTTACACGACAAAGGTAGAAGTCTTCATGAGAAGGTTCGGCAGGAAGTGCCTAATCACCCAGGATGTGATGCATATGTAATTCTGCAGGCCTTAGGTTGAAATAATTTGGCTCATGAGGCTGTAACCAGAGAAACTTGGCCACAGGATCGGTTGAAATAGTAAAAGAATTCAAGAAATGCGCCATAGATACAATGGAGAAAAGTGAGAGCTAGACTGAGGTGGAATATCTGTATCGTTTATTATAGCGCGAGTGAAAGGAGAGACACCTATGGTATGTATCTGTTAATTAATAACGAAGGAAGACAGGCATATCAATAATTAGAGAGTTCTGTGTCATATTGTGTCTGTCAGGAGTGGAAATTGTACAGGGAATGTACACCGTGAAGTGTATTGCCACGTTAATGGCTCGTGTGCAGTAGATAAGATGTAGCCCTAACAAACAAACATGGAAATGGAGGAGTTTGACCATTGGTCTTCTATGGCCGGTTTACTTTTCCTTGCCCTTCCCATTTTTCTCCATCCATGTCTACTTTTATTGCGTTGCTAGTTACGGTGGAAGGGTTGTATTACTGGGTGTTCGGTCCTGGCTCAGTGGTTTGCAACAATGTGTGACTAATGTAGTCTGTGTGAGTTGCCCCGTGTTATAGCCCTGCCAAACCTCTGGTATTACCTTTCCTCTCGACTCTCACACTTGGCTCTTCAACAGTAAGCTTCTATTGAAGCTCGACACACTCCTTCTAATATGTATGTTCCAATCCTTTTTGCTCTTATTTTGATTACGTCAACATCTTTGTTAGCAATCAGTGCAAAATTTTCTTAAAGCAGCTTTCCATTGTAAATTTGAGCTTGGAAATAACTTCCAGTAAATTTAGTGTTGACTGACAAAATTTGAAGAAAACTGATAAGGTGTGTCGGTGATGGAAGGTAATTGTAGTGAAGAGATAGATGGTGATGTAATGATGTATATTGAAGGATAAAGTAACATTCACAGGTTTCCTCTGCTTCCTGCCTGCTCATCTTCCCTGGTGGTGCAGCTCTTAGGGAGGCACTCCGCTGTCCTTTGTCTTAAAAGCACTGACTCAGGACCCCCCCTGGCCTGAGCTCAGACGTGAATCTCAAGTGTGAACTCCTTGAATCAATGATAAATCATTACTGATACACCCCCTAGTCGGCGGTGATTGGCGGAGGGCGGTGTATGCGTCCTGAGAAGTGAGCCAAACCCAAGTCTTGTTTAATCGCTTCATCCCCTGGTTGCTGCGTCACTGTTGCAAGGGTGTCTTGTGCCAACCACAGCGTCTTGAGGTGACCGCTGGCGTGGTGGGGCTGCCCACGGTAAGTTGCGGCCTCTCACGTTAGCCATGCTGGGAGTTAGGGCCACAAGGGACAACTGCCATTTTTGCAACGAGCTCATAAAATTTGATGTCCATGTAGGCTGTGTTTTGTGTGTATGTGAGGAAGAAAGGGGAAGTAAAATAGGGTTGGTGGGCGGGCAGGACACTTTACTTCCCCTGACGCCTTGCTGATGGCCGGACCCTCGCTCTCCCTGCCCTGCCCCGCCCAGCCCCACGCCTCTGCTGCTGCTGGTGTCCTCCCACTCCTCCTCTCGCTGTCACTTTAAAACCTCCTGCACTCGATCCTCGCATCTGAATTAATAAGCTTGTGTCCCGTGTGCCAGCACTAGGCTCAGTGTCAGTGTCTGATCTGGGTCTTGTAGACTTTGCTGATCGCGATACAAACTATATCGCCTCATATTAATTACTTGAGGAATCCACAGCCACATATCAAATAAACACTTCATGATAAAGCTATAAACCTGACTTGGGAAAGGACAGCTACTTAGCAGATGTAGTTGTGGCGTAAGTACTGCCCAAGTAACGGACAGAGTATTGGTATTGCCTTGTGAAGCAGCAGCAGCATGGGAACACTTGTAAATCTTCAGTGAAGTGTGGTGTGTTAAGCAGCGCAGCGTGGAAGGTCCAACAGGTGAAGAAGTGGGCGCGACACCGTCCACGAGTCGTACACACCCATCTTGTGTTTGTTTACTTTTGTGAATTGACGCGACGCACGTGTTACATGTCAACAGACACTGCTGAAGCCAGCGATATGGGTGAGTTGTTCAAAACCGTCTATACACGTGTTGGCAATAATTTTGTGGTAACTCGCAGGACTGCTCTCTTGCTTCTCACCTCGTCAACGCAGACATCCATTGCTGATGTTCATTTTTTTTTCATTGGGGGCGAATAATTTTAGAAGTCTCACTTATCCTGTGAGGGAACGTACTGCGGTAAGCACACTGCATTACAGTTCAGATGACACGACACATGAATTATAGTCTTGGTTGTGTCAACATTCAGATATCACTACCTTTGCGAATTGAAACTTTGTAATTTTATGTTCCTGTATTCTGTTACATTCTGTTAAGTGCTGGAGAATGTGTGTATCCTTCTAAATAACTGAGTGACACAATAATACTTCGTACAGAGAAGCTGAAAGTTATATGGCGAAATACTACCTGTTTTGTGTGTGTGTGTGTATATATATGTGAATATATATATATATATATATATATATATATATATATATATATATATATATATATATATATATATATATATTCCTTAGTTTTAGTATTAAATGGAGAGGATGATTGTGAGAATGATGTAGAGGGATTGCATGTCGGCGGTCATTGACCTTGATAAACTTAGTTACCTCAATATAGAAAATGAATTGTTACGATGAAACACTAATCTATCTGTTGGCTGGAGTATTCAATTTAACTAAGCTACGCTATATTTTATTTTCATTTTTTGGTTGTGTAATTAATTCATTGAAATATTCTTGGTGCTTTCCCCGTAAACACCAGAGCACCTTCCCCAACCTCCCCCTTCCCCTTTCCCCTTTCCCTTCCCCTTCCTCTTCCCATTCCCATTCCCATTCCCATTCTGTGTTCTATGCTGTCCCGTTCACTTTAAGTGGAAAGGTATAATCATTAGGCCGACGAAGGGCTCTTGATCCAAGGAAATTAAAGCTACTGTCTCGTTTGGACAAAATTTGCTTACGTTCCATTTCCCAGGCACTATGATTTACTGGTAAAGGGCTTCCCTGTGAATATAGTAATAATGTTATATATTTACCGTCGGATAAAATACTTTGATTAAAGTAAGGTAGACTGTTAATGTGAGGGAAGATGTATGTTAACTGGTGGTACCACTACCAGACCCTCGCTAACCCATCCTTGCCCCGCTCAACCCCACGCCTCTGCTGCTACTGTCCTCCCACTCCTCTCGCTGTCACTTTAAAATCTGCATTCGATCCTCTCATCTGGATTAGTAAGCTAGTGTCCCGTGTGCTATCACTAGGCTCAGTGTCACTGTCTGACCTGAGTCTTGTAGACTCTGCTGGCCGAGAGAGAGAGAGAGAGGGACAGACAGACAGACACAGACACACACACACACACACACACACACACACACACAGACACACATACACACACACACACACACACACACACACACACACACACACACACACACACACATACACATACACATACACATACATATACACACACATACACACACACACACACACACACACACACACACACACACACACACACACACACACACACGCCTGGAAGTTAAAAACTCAGATGAGTCATATAGATGTTATGAAGTATTTCTTCAGCTTTGAGAGTTGTCAGGAAGTGTAATAATCTGGAGAGTGAAGTATTGAAGGCAGGATTCATACATAGCTTTAAGAAGAGGTACGATAAAGCTCTTGGAGCAGGGAGAGAGTGGCCTTTTAGCAACCAGTGAAGAGGCGGAGCCAGGAGCTGTGAATCGACCCCTGCAACCACAGGTGAGCACACACACACCATGCTAAGTGTGTGTTAATGTGAAGGAAGACGTGTTGCCTGGTGCCACCACCACAGGTAACACTAAACCATTATACTGAGAGTCAACATGCAATCCTTCATGTTATACTCATGTTATCTCTTAACAGCTACACCGTTTTATATTGGTACACATTGCTCGTAGGAGTCTCTCCTTCGCTCCCTTTTTCACTGTTTCTCCCTTGCTCCTGCTCGCTGTCTCTTGCTCTCTCTCTCTCCCTCTCTGGTTACTAGTAGGCAGGCAGGCAGTCATGCCGGCTGATTTAGTAGCTTAAGACATGATGGTGAGCTCCTTGGTCTTAAGATAGAATAGTAATTAGTAGATTACAGATGAGTTCACTTAACATGGCGGGTAAGTGTGTAGAGGATGACTTGCTCTTCACAACTCAGACCAGTGCAAGACTTGTCTGTCTGTCTCTGCTGTTTTCAAGGTATAACCACTTGGTGTATGCATCATGGGCATTCTCTGTTTTTCTTGTTTACTTCGTGTTTGTGTGTACGCACGTGTGTGTGTGCACGTACGTGTCTGCGCATGCATGCATGCGTTTGAGTGGATGCGTGTTTTCATGTATGCGCGTGCGTGTGTGTGCACGTTTACGTGAGCGTGTGTGCGTGTGCGTGTACTCGCCTAATTGTGGTTGCAGGGGTCGATTCATAGCTCTTGGCCCCGCCTCTTCACTGGTCGCTTCTAGGTCACTCTCCCTACTCCGTGAGCTTTATCATACCTCTTCTTAAAGCTATGTATGGAACCTGCCTGCACTACATCACTTCCAGACTGTTCCACTCTGTGTGGGGGGGGGTTGCAGGGGTACATTCTTAGATCCTAGCCCCGTCTCTTAACTTTCTTTTCTTCATATTCACTCCATCTTAGTATCATGGGCCTTATCGTACCTTTTTTTTAAACTATGTATGGAGTCTGCCTCTCCCACTTCCTCACCAAGATCATTCCACTTCCCGACCACTTTGAAAAAGGAAATACTTCCTAACTTCTCTGTGGCTCATCTGTGTTTATAACTGCCAGGGGTATATACCTTACCTTTGATATATCTTAGAAGAGTTTCGAGAGTTTATCCTTTTTGCAATCCGTAATATTGAGATCAACATTATTTAGTTTATATGTGACATGGTTATTTTCCCTCATCTATGTCGTGTATGTAAATGTGAACAACAAGGGGCCCAACACTGACCCCTGTGGAACACCGCTTGTGACGTGCCCCCATTCTGATTTCTCCCCATTTATGCAAACTCTCTGCTGCCTATTTGTTAACCATGCCTCTACCCAGGAAAAAAATTATCCTCCTATTCCGTGTGCCTTAAGTTTTCTCAACAGCATCTGATGTGGAACTCATTCGAAAGCCTTACTGAAGTCCATATACACAATATCATATTCAGTACCATGATCTACCTCCTCAAATACCTTAGTGGAAAAAAGTAAATTCGTAAGACAGGAACGCCCCTTTGTAAAACCGTGCTGAGATTCATTAATCATTTTATGTCTTTCAAGATGGCTACGAATTGCTTCGGCAATTATTGATTCCATAAATTTACCAACTATGGAGGTAAGGCTTATTGATCTATAGTTCGAAGCTAAGGACCTGTCACCTGCCTTGTAAATAAGTATTACATTTGCCATTTTCCACTTGTTTGGCACTATACAAGTTTGTAGTGAGATATTGAAAAGATTAGCCAAAGGTATGCTAAGTTCCTCTTTACATTCCTTTAAAACCCTTGTAAACAGTTCATCAGGGCCTGGGGATTTGTTTGGTTTTAATTTCTCTATTTGTCTGAGGACCATGTCACTAGTTAACTCTAAGATATTTCTCCATAAGTGATATCTATAGTTTCTCGCCTCTGAAGCTGTATTCCACCTCTCTCCAACCCTAATTTTTATGACCTTGTTTGACCATTATTGTAGTTGTCGAGGGCTATCTGTAGCGCGCGCGATCGAGCGCCTGTGTGTGTGTGTGTGTGTGTGTGTGTGTGTGTGTGTGTGTGTGTTGGGGGGGGGGGGTAGGCTGGGTTACACAAGGTGGTTGATGGACGTAGTTGATGTTGTGTAGGTGTGAGAAGGGAAGACGTGTGTAGTCATGGACTGGGTTGCAACAAACGGTTGATTTTCGTAAGTGAGGGGTCGTGTGTGGTCGTTTGCTTTGTTGCAACAGTGGTTGATGGTCATGTATGTGAGGGGGTCGTGTGTGGACGTGGGCTAGGTTGCAACAAGTGGTTCATCTTGAGTGTGAGAGGTGTGTGGTCGTGGGCTGGGTTACAAGTATTTGTTGGTCGTGGGTGTGTTGCATGGGTGTGAGGGAGTCGTGTGGCTAGGGCTGGGTTGTAACACGTGGTTGATGATCGTGGGTGTGAGGGTTCGTGCGGTCGTGGGCAACAAGTGGTTGATGGTCGTGGATATGAGGGGTTGTGTGGTTGTGGGCTGGGATGTAACAAGTGGTTGATGGTCGCAGGTGTGAAGGGTCGTGCGGTCGTGGGCTAGGTTGCAACAAGTGGTTGATGGTCGTGGGTATGAAGGGTCGTGTGGTCTTGGGCTTGGTTGCAACAAGTGGTTGATGGTTGTGGATGTGAGGGGTCGTGTAGATGTGAGCTGGGTTGCAACAAGTGGTTGATGGTCGTGGGTGTGAAGGGTCGTGTGGTTATGGGCTGGGTTGCAAAACGTGGGGATAAACTTTCATGTTCTTTTCTGCTACCCCTCCGCCCTTTTCACATTCCCCGCCCCATTGATTAGTCTCCGTCTGGTATTTTTATCCTCTTGGCTATATTAACCTTCATAGGTGTTGAATGTTACCTACATACTGAGGGTATCAGCGTTCGTGGACACTGAACTGTAGGTAGGATAACACGGTGTTGGCAGTAGTAGTAGTAGTAGTGACGTTTAAAAGGCACTTTGACCTCGTAAGGTTACTCACCGCTCATAGCCATAAAAATGTATATGTAGGACACATTAAAAAGGAAAATGAAGAAATAATAGAAGCCACGAGCAGCCAACACTGGTAAGTGCAATCACACCTAGTTAAAATTAGCAGCATCAGTTATAAACCTCATTATATTATTAATGTCAAAAGATTCTAAAAGTTCCCTGAGATTCTCGCAGGCACCTCGTAATTATGAAAACCCTGACGAAGGCGCTCGATGTTGGATCCAGATGGGGGGTACTGCCCACAAAAGTGAAGCAGCTGTACGCAGTTGTCCCACTTAAATTTGCTTTACTGATGTAACAAAATTTGAAGACCAAAGTTATATTAGTGAGTTTTTTTTTTTATACAAAATGTGTGACCTGCATAGTTTAAAAGTGGAGAAGAGGGAATATAGTGGTTTAGCAAGACAAAAATAGACCCATTTCAAGGTAAGGGACGATCTTTTGTACTTAAGGGCGGACGCGTTTGTGGTTTGGTTGGGAGGGTTGACTTGCCAAGGAGTGTAAGAGAATAGTTACTGGTAGTGTCTTGTGGGTCATACATTAACAACTTAGTACTAGGCAAGGTGGTCACCCCTAGTAATTGGTTTTCTGCCACTGTTAATAGAAATCACCTGACCACCAGTTTCAACGACACCTGGATTCATGCCACCTAAAACCAATATTTACATTACATCACTTAGACCAGTGAGTCTTGTAGCGAAAGTTACCAGTAGTTGTTGTAATAGCCTGCCAAGGGAACAACATCCATCCCACATTAGCATGTCAGTAGACGACAGTCCAGCAATACACGCCAGCAAGTTGCTTGGCTGCTTCCCTGCTATAATGTGTTGGCAGGCACCTGACTCGAACAGTTGTGTCTGATATTTTGGCGGTCAAACACTCAGTTTTCATTCAGTAACCATCGGGTAAGATCCAGTTACACACACACACACACACACACACACACACACACACACACACACACACACACACACACACACACACACACACATATATATATATTAGCAAGTCCACCGTCTCCCACCGAGGCAGGGTGACCCAAAAAGAAAGAAAATTCCCAAAAAGAAAATACTTAAATCATTCAACACCTTCACCTCACACATAATCACTGTTTTTGCAGAGGTGCTCAGAATACGACAGTTTAGAAGCATATACGTAATAAAGATACACAACATATCCTCCGAAACCCCTCCTTTAAAGTGCAGGCACTGTACTTTCCATTTCCAGGACTCAAGTCCGGCTATATAAAAATAACCGGTTTCCCTGAATCCCTTCATTAAATATTACCCTGCTCACACTCCAACAGCTCGTCAGGTCCCAAATACCATTCGTCTCCATTCACTCCTATCTAACACGCTCACACACGCTTGCTGGAAGTCCAAGCCCCTCGCCCACAAAACCTCCTTTACCCCCCCCCTCCATCCTTTTCGAGGACGACCCCTACCCCACCTTCCTTCCCCTCAGATTTATCCGCTCTCCATGTCATTCTACTTTGATCCATTCTCTCTAAATGATCAAACCACTTCAACCCCTCTTCAGCCCTCTGAATAATATTTTTATTAACTCCACACCTCCTAATTTCACACTCCGAATTTTCTGCATATTATTTACACCACATATTGCCCTTAGACAGGACATCTCCACTGCCTCCATCCGCCTCCTCGCTGCAGCATTTACAACCCAAGCTTCACACACATATAAGAGTGATGGTACTACTATACTTTCATACATTCCCTTCTTTGCTTCCATAGATAATGTTTTTTGTCTCCTCCTATACCTCAACGCACCACTCGCTTTTTTTCAATTCTATGATTAACCTCATCCTCCTTAAATCCATCTGCTGACATGTCAACTCCCAAATATCTGAAAACATTCACTTTTCCGTACTCCTCCCCAATTTGATATCCAATTTTTCTTTATCTAAATCATTTGATACCCTCATCACCTTACTCTCTATTATGTTCACTGTCATCTTTCTACCTTTACACACACTCCCAAACTCGTCCACTAACCTCTGCAATTTTTCTTTAGAATCTCCCATAAGCACAGTATCATCAGCAAAAAGTAACTGTCAATTCCCATTTTGTATTTGATTCCCCATAATTTAATCCCACCCCTCTCCCGAACACCCTAGCATTTACTTCTTTTACAACCCCATCTATAAATATATTTAACAACCAGGGTGACATTACACATCCCTAAGACCTACTTTTACCGGGAAGTAGTCTCTCCCCTGCACACCCTAACCTGAGCCTCACTATCCTCATAAAAACTCTTTACAGCATTTAGTAACTTACCATCTCTTCCATATACTTGCAACATCTGCCACATTGCTCCCCTATCCACTCTATCATATGCCTTTTCTAAATCCATAAATGCAATAAAAACTTTCCTACCTTTATCTAAATACTATTCACATATATGCTTCAATGTAAACACTTGATCTACACATCCCCTACGCACTCTGAAACCTCCTTACTCGTCCGCAATCCTACATTCTGTCTTACCTCCAATTCTTTCAATAATAACCCTACCGTACCCTTTTCCTGGTATACTCAGTGAACTTATTCCTCTATAAATTTTACGATCTCTCTTGTCCCCCTTCCGTTTATATAAAGGGACTATACATGCTCTCTGCCAGTCTCTAGGTACCTTCCCCTCTTTCATACATTTATTAAACAAAATACCAACCACTCCAACACTATATCCCCCCCCCCCCTGCTTTTAACATTTCTGTCATGATCCCGTCAGTTCCAGCTGCTTTACCCCCTTTCATTCTATGTAATGCCTCACGCACCTCCCCCACACTCACATCCCGTTCTTCTTCACTCCTAAAAGATAGTATACCTCCCTGGCCAGTGCATGAAATTACCGCCTCCCTTTCTTCGTCGACATTTAAAAGTTCCTCAAAATATTATCGCCATCTACCCAATACCTCCATCTCCCCATCAACTAACTCCCCTACTCTGTTTTTAACTGACAAATTCATTCATTCCCTAGGCTTTCTTAACTTGTTTAACTCCAAAATTCTTTCTTATTTTCATTAAAATTTCTTGACAGTGCCTCTCCCACTCTTATTATCTGCTCTTCATTTTTTGCACTCTCTTAACATTTCTTTTACTCTCCATATACTCTACTCTTCTTATAACACTTCTGTTTTGTAAAAACCTCTCATAAGCTACCTCTTTCTCTTTTATCACACCCTTTACTTCATCATTCCACCAATCACTCCTCTTTCCTCCAGCACCCACCCCTCGATAACCACATTCTAATACTGCATTTTTAAAACTATTCCAACCCTCTTCAACTCCCCCACTACTCATACTTGCACCAGCCCACCTTTCTGCCAATAGTTACTTATATTTCACCCGAACTTCCACCTCCCTTAGTTTATACACTTTCACCTCCCTCTTACTTGTTGTTGTCATTTTCCTCTTGTCCCATCTACCTCTTACTCTAACTGTAGCTACAACTAAATAATGATCCGATATTTCAGTTGCTCTCCTATAAACGTGTACATCCTGGAGCCTACCCATCAACCTTTTATTCACCAATACATAATCTAACAAACTACTTTCATTATGTGCTGTATCATACCTTGTATATTTGTCCTCTTTTTCCATAAAATATGTATTACTTATTGCCAAACCTCTTTCTACACATGGCTCAATTAAAGCCTCCCCATTTCCATTTACCCCTAGCACCCCAAATTTACCTACTACTCGCTCCACAACATTTTTACCCACTTTAGCATTGAAATCCCTAACCACAAGTACTCTCACACTTGGTTCCAAACTCCCCACTCATTCACTCAACATTTCCCAAAATCTCTCTCCTCTACACTTCTCTCTTCTCCAGGTGCATATACGCTTACTATAACCCACTTTTCACATCCAACCTTTATTTTACTCCACATAATCCTTGAATTAATACATTTATAGTCTCCCTTTTCCTGCCATAGCTTATCCTTCAACATTATTGCTACTCCTTCTTTAGCTCTAACTCTATTTGAAACCCATGACCTAATCCCATTTATTCCTCTCCACTGAAACTCTCCCTCCCCCTTCAGCTTTGTTTCACTTAAAGCCAGGACATTCAGCTTCTTCTCATTCATAACATCCACAGTCATCTCTTTCTTATCATTCGCACATTCGGACTTCCCACTTTGACAATTTTCTTCTTATTCTTTTTAGTAATTATTACAGGAAAAGGGGTTACTAGCCCATTGTTCCCGGCATTTTAGTTGATTTTTACAACACGCATGGCTTACGGAGGAAAGATTCTTATTCCACTTCTCCATGGATATAAAAGGAAAAGTAATAAGAACAAGAACTATTAAGATAAAATCAAAGAAAACTCAGATGAGTGTGTATAAATAAACGTGTACATGTGTAAGTAGAAGTAGCAAGACGTACCTGTAATCTTGCATATTTATGAGACAGACAAAAAACACCAGCAATCCTACTATCATGTAAAACAATTATAGGCAGGACGGTAGTACCTCCCTGGGTGGTCGCTGTCTATCAACTTTATATATATATATATATATATATATATATATATATATATATATATATATATATATATATATATATATATATATATATATATATTTGTGCAGTAATAATTAAGCTTACAGTTAATTTAATTGTTTGACATCTATCCTCATCAGTGTACACCGAGAGGTGTGTATGTACATATACACTCAACTTTAATCCCTGTTTTATGAATTAAAGTGCTATGAACTGGTATTGAACAGATTATATACATTCTAACGACTCAGGTAGTCGGTAGTTTTTTTTCCCCAGTTACCCAGCCAACCATCTTCTTTTCTTATTCCATATAGCCTGAGGTCGTCATGTAAAATGTTTATGTATGAGACCAGACACAGATAATGCACAAATTATTGACAAAAGGATTAAAGTTAAAATTTTAAGGGGTTTCCCCTGACATAGGCCTCCGGGAAAATGGTAATTGATGCCTTAGCTAAATTAGTAGTGTGCAGAGAATACCTATAAGTTGAAAAAAAAAGTTAGAAAAGAACTAGCTGTCGAGTTTGGAGAAACAAAACCATACATGTAGGATCCATTGACCATTATAATGAAATGTGTCATGTAAAACATGTCTGTGGAGAAAGTTACAAGGTAAGTAAATTCCGAACATCGACACCATGCCTAACCCTTCTAGGGTAGGGTAGGTGCCTGAGCCCGAGCCTTTAGCTTATAAGACTGTCATTCCTATTTACCCCCTTGGGGCGGGGATGGCAGACCAGAGAGGCCTAGCTTTTTGGCTAGGTCTGGGGACAGTTGGTCCCAAAGATGAGGAGGTACTTGTGCCTCCTCCCATGGGAGACTTAGGTCTCAGACACTCCCTAGAGAGGGAGCCAAGGCCGGGCCACCACTTGGAAAAGGCCCGGGCCGGGAGAATACCGGCTGATCTTTAATAATAATAAATAAGTAAATTCCAAGACGTTGTCACAGCTAGACTAAGGCTGTATCTGTGACAGTTTAGTGAATATAAAGTGTGTGAACCGAGACAGAGGCCACACAACTGAACATTGGTGTCCTATCATCCAACCATTTAGACATTCAACTAAACCCTTCAAGAAATATTAAATAACTTCATTGTTAATTAATAAAAATATTTTTTAAGAATGAATTTACCTCTTGCACTCAGTAGATATCTATAAAGATAGACTAATATATGAAATGATTGTAATATCTTGAATATCAGTATCTGCTCATTGGGATCTAAACAAAGATCAATTGTGTCATCTGTGATCCTGGTTTTTTTTTTTTTTTTTTTGTCACAGTTCACAGGGCGAACTGTTGGTGCACTAAACTCGCTACTCAAAATGCAGCTGACATCACTACAATTAGACTTTGATCTACCAGGTCTGATCTGGGGTCAGCGCGGGGGCGTTGACTTCTCAGAAACGTCCTTCAAGTAATCCTGTTCCCAGTTGTCTTTGAAGAAGCTACTGATAGCCTGCCTATTCATTCTGCCCCAGGTCCAGCCTCGCAGAATTCCTTATCAAAAACTATAAGAAACGTCTAACTTGTGCCTTATGTATTCTGTGGAGGAACCTGAACACAGGTATCATCCCACAGTCATTAACAACCTCTGGTATTGTCCCACTCCACAAAAGTGGTAATAAAGCGGTCGCGAAAAATTGGCCCTAAGAGGCAAGACTGACACTTATATGGAATCACAAGAGTTGCGCAACCCAGGGCATCAGGGATTTACAGCAGGCTTCTCCTTTTTACAGTTGCTAAACTATTAGAAAATGATTTCGGATTCGTTGGAAGACGAGCTAAATGGTGAAATAATGTACACTGATTTTGCAAAAGTCTTTAAAAAATGCGACCATGGTGTGATAGGGCACAAATGCTTGCAAAAGGAACAACTGGAGAAGTGGGCAGATAAATATTAATTTCTTAACTAATAAAACCTAAAGAGTAGTAATAAACAGTGAGGTCGAAAGCTGCCACAGTGAAAACCTTTGTTCCTCAAGGCACAGTACTCGCTTCACGTGTTTCTTATTCTTACATCTGTCATAGAGAAGATATCGGACAACTCTGTCCACCGTGGACACGGCGAATCTTCAAGCAGATATAAGTTAAGTCTTCGAATTGGCCACATACAACGATATGCTCAGTAAGGACAAATTTCAGTTGTTCCGCGATAAGGGAAATAGACTGACATGGAGTATAAGACAAACTCGAATCATTCGATAGAGCAAAGCTCGGTGTGCGAGACTTGGGAGAGACATCTCAAGGGATTTTACATTTAATTAACGATCACAATGTTGCTATTGCTACCACAGGGAAAATGCTGAGCCATTGTTGATACTCTTCAAGTATCAGGCTGAAATACTGCAGTATACTAACTGTCCCATTCAAGGGAAGAAAGATTGCAGAGCTAGAAACATACAGAGAACCCTCATTGTCTGTATAAATTCAGTCGAACGTCTAAACTATTGGGAACGCTTGAAGTCCCTTGAATTGTGGTCCTTGGAACGTATGGGAGAAAGTTACATCATAATCTACACCTGAAAAATTCTGGAGGTGCTGGTCTCAAACCTGCACACCAGAATCAATCTGAAAGCAAGAAACTTTGTAGACGGTGCAAAATAATAAAAAAAAAAACGGCGCGATGAGTACACAAAGAGAAAGCTTGACGTTTCAACTTCCCTTCGTTCATATGGGGAATTACCAACATCAAAGGAAAACTTGATAAATTCGAGTCTGTTCCAGGGTAGCTGGGCTGTACGTTGGACTGCATGCGGCCAGCATCAACAACAGCATAGTGGCTGATCAGGCCACTAACCCGGAGGTCTGCTCTGCGACCGGGTCACAGGGGAGATGAATAACTCCTTTACCGCCGAAATCGTCGTAAGACACACAAGATAAGCTGCAGGTGAACAACGAACTGCCACTTACAAGATGAACTGCTGGTGAATAATGAACTAATTGTGAGCAAAAAATAGCCGCTCTGGTAGCACAGTATTTTGTTACGTGTTATATAATACACAGACAAGCTACAAATAAAATTTAGTGGAACGTAGCATGTATAAACATTAAATTTGTTCACAATGTTTTTAATAGTAATGGAAATAAGTCACTCTGTCTGACTTTTTTGGGTTATCCTAGGTTCTCTACACGTATACTGCTATGTATGATAATCTATGTAACTGTATTTGTGTATACCTGAATAAACTTACAGTATTATGCTTCAGATAAGCACCGTTTTGCTGTGACTCGCGGGAAATAATCATCACACACAAGTTTGACCGCCAATGTGGTGGACGCTGACCTTGTGACGTCACTTGCAATCACTCTGACTGCCACTTGTGAACGGCTCATGATATGATGAAGATCCATTTCAGTTGATTTTTCGTTTACGGATATAATACCAAACAGGTTACAAATAATGACTTGTAATGGACAAGTCTTCTAATATGCGAAGCCCCTGTTCACATAGCAGTAAATATGTACCTTACTGGGTACATATTTACTACTGGTGATACTGCACTCGAGATAGGGTTGATCTTTGAAATGTGGTAGCCTGTAAATTAAACTGTAAACAGGAACTGGTGTGCAGACCCTATACTGAGACAAGGTGGCACTGGCTGGCCAGAGGCCACCTGGCACTCAGCGGGTGGTATATGTTGCAGCATGTTGAGAGGCGGCCATCACTGGTATAGGCTTGATACCTCAACACAGGTAATCGCCTTGACAACTGTTTTGCCAAGTCATGGTCAAGGCTACAGGTGATATAATGAACTAGTACCGTGTAACTCCTCTCACGTGCATCACTATCCCACAAAGATTGTATGACTTAATATAATATACTTTAGGCTTGCAAAAGAAAGAAAGAACATTCTGCAGTATGTAATTTTAATTTTATACATGATTGAATTTGACTCTGCTTATTTTCCTTCAGATTCTCTTTCTTTCGTTTTTTATACACTCTACATGTCTGACCACCATCACTTGCCTTAGATAACTTAATTGGTTTATTAGCTGCCAGCAGCTAAAAGTAAAAGACGTCAGTATTTGTTTTTATCATGTAAAGTTTTGTAGGTACTGTCAGGTGTACCTGTGTGGACTCCATTGTAGTGTTTCTGGTAAATTGCGCTTCTGTTAAAAGTTAATTTTTTAACTAGGCGGTGGAGAAATATTGTAGGAGAGTTGGAAGTGTGCAGATGAGTGAGCGTTATAACTGTGAGTGAAGTAATGTGGGTGAGTAGCCCGGGTGACAGTAGGCGCATACATAGTCATCTTGGTGTAAAGTGATAATCTTGTGTGGACAGGCACACCGTTACATTACAATGAGCCTCTGTTACTAGCTAATGCTGCCCTGGATATGTACAGTATAAAACCTGGTAATAACTGGTATTGTGAGCTCTAAAGAACACAAATGTAGCGGGAGCCGCAGTTGTATCAAGAGAGTATACTCACTGGCTCCTCCCAGCTCCAACTCCCTATTTTGCCTGCGGCCCTGGCGTTTAGCCACTGCCTACAACAACTGCTCCGCCATATTTCTGTCGCAGCTGTTGCCTGCCTACAGGTCTGCTGGTTGCCATCTTGCCTGCCCTTCTCGCTGCTGCCGCTGCTCACTGTTGGTGGTAGAGGTGAGTGCGTGTACTCTTTAATTTTTTTTTCTTTTTTTACGCAAGTGTACGACCAGCCTATTCTCCCTTTCAAAGGGGTGTGTCTTGATGCCAATGATGGGCTCTTGATCTAAGCTATCCTCTCCTTTGGATCAAACCTGATTGCCTCCAATTCTTCAGGTGTTATATGTATCTAAGAGTTTAATATTTCCTCGTGAATATTGTAACTAATAGTATCTGTGTAGAAACAAAAAATAATCGTTCTTGTTTGCTAATTTTACGTCCACCTAAACCAGTGCTCTACCAGTGTACTACGGATTAGTGATTACTAAAAGATAGACGGGGGTCGAATCTCGGCTCCTGACCACACCCCATGGACTGCTTTGAGGGGCAACACTAGTTTCTGACATCCTAGACCCACAGATGCTCATTCTTGAAGCTGTATATTGAATTTATTTCAACCACTTCCTCATCCAACTCGTTATGCTTCCCTACTTCCTCTTGGTAAAAATAAATAAATATCGTCGTTGTGACTCGGCTGTGTTTTCATCGTCCTTGTTTTGTCTTTGCAAGTTCAGGTATACTAATCCGTCCCTGTCCTCCTCATCAGTATCTCTAGACATCTTGTAAAGCGTAATAATTTTCTTCCCAGGTTCTGGCCTCCAGAGACCTCAGTTTTAGTTCCTTTAGTTTCTCATACTTTACCCTTCTCCCTCAATTTATCTTATTGTTGACGATATACAATACCAACAAGTTGACGAATAAGACATGTGCAACAAATGGGTATCTTTATTGTCGACATGTTTTTCCTGCGTAACAGGCTTCAGTTGAATTCAGGCGAATACAACACAGAATAAAGTAGAAGTAATTTAGAGGCTAAGTTAGTGGCCATCTCTAAATTATATCTACTGTCTCCTGTGCTAAATTTGCCTGTATTCGACTGAAAAAGTCTGATGCGCAGGCGATACATTTTTGCAGTAAATATACCCAAGGGTTACACATGTCTTATTCATCACACCTCCCACAGCTCTGAGACTACTACAGACCTGCTTGATTAGGTGAGTGAGATCTTCATTCTAGTTCTACGTATTTTAATTAAGGTTGTACTGACATAAGTTGTATAGAGTCCTAAAATATTCTTCATAGTTCCTGAAGGCGGTTCTGGGATATGGTAACCTCTTATAGACTCCCGAAGTACTCGTCTGTTTGTGGTTGAAAGGGTCAGGTTTGTACTCCTGGCCCCGCCTATCTGCTGGCCTCTACTGGGTTCTCTCTCCTTGCTGCGTGAGCCCTATGATACCTATTTTTCAAGTTATGTATGGATCCTGACTATCGCTTCTCTCCACTTCCTGATCATTCCATGGCTGAAGAAGTATTTCCTGACATTCCTGAGACTCTTGAGTTCTTAACTTTTGACTGTGCCCTCGTGTGCCTGAGACCCGCCTCGAACAGACTCCCCTTGTCCACCCTGTCAGTTTCTCTCAGTATTTTGAACGTTGTAATTATGTCACACCTGGTTCTTCAGTCGTCAGATGTCATCAGGTTTAGCTCTAGTCTCTCCTCATTACTCATACCCCTCACAGTTCTGGGACTAGTCTCGTAGCAAGTCTTCGATTTTTTTTAAATTTTACGTGCTTTATCAGTTGCTGGTTCCATACTGGTGCTGGATGCTCCAAGACAGGCCTGACATATGCCGTGTATAGGCTCCTGAATGCCTCCTTGTTAAGATTCCTAAAAGCCGCCTTTAAATTTGCCAGTCTCGTGTTTACTGCGGCCGTTACTCACTGGGTTGATGATGTGTACCTCATGCGATATGCTAAGAATTATGCTCACGCTGTTGATGTGCTCCTCAAGAAACATGTTGGTATGATGTTCACTTTTTCTTGAATATTTGCGGTTTTTCTCCCAGTCTGTACTCCATCTCCGATCTTCCTCTCTCCTTACACTTTTTCTGTCTAAACTCTTAAGACATTTATTTAGCTTTCCCTTCGTATTCATATTCTGTTATATAGTTTCACTTCGTTTGTAAATAAAGACACATTGGATTGTATTCCCTCCGGCAGATCATTTATATATATCAGGAACTGTAGTGGCCCAGGTACTGCTCCTGTGGGACCACGTTACACCCACTCAAAAATATCCTTCTAATCTATACTATTATTCAGTCTTCTTGTATTTGTTACTTCTTAATCCACTGGAAGGTTTCCCTTTTACTACTGCTCTCTTTTTATGTGGGGACTTTCATTAAATGATTTCATGCATTCCACTCATCCCAGTCTATCTCGGTAACTTTGTCATAGGACTCCAGTAGGTTCATTAGACAGGACCTCTCATCACGTAAATTTATGTATAATTTGTTTATAATCAGTTGAAATCTTGCTAGCTCATCCCTGCCACTTATCAAAACTTTTCTCATACGTTGTATTTAGGATTACCATTGTTGTCTCCATTAGCTTTGCTCTCCAGGTGGTCCTCAGTTTTCCCACTCAGTTTCTGTGATTGAAATCCTGCGCTTGCCTTGTGCTGCTCTATAAGATTCTTTCAAATAATTTATGAGCTTCTCCTAGTCTCCCACCGTTTTTAAATTCTTCATTAGTTTCACATCATCTGCAAAAAATAGTGATACATAATATTCAATTTCTTCGCGCAAGTCACTTGTGTTTATTATTAATAGCAGGGGTTCAAGCATTGATCCTTGACCAACTCCACTCATTCTTGTGTGTTTGCAACCCGTTTTCATTATAATGTTATTTTCCAGCGAATATCGATTCTTGTATTTCTGAACGATCTACGCCACTACCCCACTTACTATTCTGTCCCTGTTACCGTCAAGATCCGCTTTTTCCCCTTTAATTTAATTTAATTTATATTCGGGTAATTAACATTAGTATATTTAAGTAATATATCCAAAAGTAATCCAAGTTATAAATAATTACATTCGGTATACACTTAGCTTTACTTGTATACCTCTTTGTTTTTCCATAAGTTTGAGAGCCGAGTGCGGAGCTGATGGTCCTCTGAGAGATTATATGATATTATTAACCTATATTATGGTGGAGTAAGTTACGTATTATAGCAGCAGCAGCAGCAGCAGTGGAGGCAGAGTAAACCATGGGGCACGCTGTCCTGGCAAAATGCGTTGGAAACGAACCGCTCAGTATTAGGACTGGCTGCTGTTTTCTGTTCTATGTAATTACCCATTTGAGTTTGTGTGTACACGTCTTTTAGGGGTTAACTCATTGTGCTATTGTTAGCCGAAAGGGTTGTGCAGTAAGTGTAATTATGGCCTGCTTTTTAGGCAGAGTTTGCGGGTTTGGCTTGTAAAGCAATAATTGTTTAGCCAAACACTAGATTTATTGTTGCAATAACTCCGTGAGAATCACTCTGGACATTACGAAATTAATATATAGTATTTAATTTATGTGAATAAATATTAACTGAATTCATGATAAACTAGGATAGGTTGGGTGAGATTAACTAAATTATATTACGTTAATTTTAGCAAGGTTAGATTAAGTTGCTAAGTTAGTTCTGGGGCAACATGGTAACTTTTTATGTCTATTTTGTATATATCAAAGCTTAATAAGTTTTTCTAAAATACCTTTTTGGAGTCAGTTCGGCTGGTTTTTAACTACTTGCTAGAAAACCACCACTCTTATCTCGTGTATTATTATATTTATTGGGAGACGATAAATTTCTAGGGATTAAAAGTCTTTCATCAGCCCCAGGGCGCCGCCCTCTTGAAGGAATATACGAAGACAAGTTTAGATGCCTGGGCAGCGTATGTTGTGTTGTTGGTGTGGGGTGGGTCGGGAGGTGCTGTTGCATCACACGTCATTGTTGAATTTATTGTGGTTGCTGCAATGATGACTCCTTGGAGCAATAGTAATTATTTTCCTGTGTGTCATGGCTGCACACGGGAATGTAGCATTGGGTGCTGATGGATGAGGAGGAGAAGGAAGGGGGGGGGGGGGTTTAGCGAAGGTGGGGGAGGGGTTGATTGTGATGGTTGAGGGTGATGGCGGAGGAAGGAGGTTAGTTGAAAGGGTTGCCTGTAAGGGAAACGGACATCTTTCTCTTGCAGGTACCTGATCAGCGAGGTTGCGATAGGTATTTGAACCTCGTGGCCGCTAACACCAACAACTTGACAAAACAAGGAAGCCTAACCTCAGGGTGGTGCTGCGACGATAGCACCATCAAAACTTGGTTGATGGTTTGGGGAGCTGGTTGTGGTGGTTTATGCAGGAAGGGGTTGATTATGGTGCTTGGCGGTGTATGGAAAGAGGAGTTGGTGTTGAGTGGTTTGGTGGATATGAGGGTGAGTGGGTTGATAGTAATGGTGGTGGGTGAGTGTGGTGGTGGTATTAGTAACGAGTGGGTTGGAAGAAATGGTGGTTATGTGGTAGTGATAATGTATCAGTCACCATAGATATATGGTGTGTTGCGTAAGGGACACTACAAAGCAGTAAGTGTATGGAGTACTTGTGTTGCGTAGTAGTAGTGTAGCTGTTATGTACTCTCCTCGTTCCAGGCTAGGAAGATTGAGTCTTTATCTCCTGGTAAAGACTCTATTAGGCTGATATTATTATTATTATTATTATTATTATTATTATTATTAGATTTACGGTTACGCAGCGCCTGGGAATAAGAGATACATATTGATCCCAAAAATAGATAGGGATGGTGACTGGTAGTGTGACTGAGAATGGTGACACTGGCAGTGTGAGTGAGGATGGTGACACTGGTGGTGTGAGTGAGGATGGTGACACTGGCAGTGTGAGTGAGGATGGTGACACTGGCAGTGTGAGTGAGGATGGTGACACTGGTAGTGTGAGTGAGGATGGTGACACTGGCAGTGTGAGTGAGGATGGTGACACTGGTGGTGTGAGTGAGGATGGTGACACTGGTGGTGTGAGTGAGGATGGTGACACTGGTGGTGTGAGTGAGGATGGTGACACTGGTGGTGTGAGTGAGGATGGTGACACTGGTGGTGTGAGTGAGGATGGTGATACTGGTAGTGTGGGTGGGCATGGTGACTGGTAGTGTGGGTGAGGATGGTGACACTGGTAGTGTGGGTGGGGATGGTGACTGGTAGTGTGAGCGAGGATGGTGACTGGTGGTGTGGGGGGATGGTGACTGGTAGTGTGAGTGAGAATGGTGACACTGGTAGTGTGAGGGAGGATGGTGACACTGGTAGTGTGAATGAGGATGTTGACACAGGTGGTGTGGGTGGGGATGGTGACTGGTAGTGAGTGAGGATGGTGACAATGGTGGTGTAGGTGGGGATGGTGACAATGGTGGTGTGGGTGGGGATGGTGACAGTGGTGGTGTGGGTGGGGATGGTGACTGGTAGTGTGAGTGAGGATGGTAACAGTGGTAATGTGGGTGGGGATGGTGACTGGTAGTGTGAGTGAGGATGGTGACAGTGGTGGTGTGGGTGGGGATGGTGACTGGTAGTGTGAGTGAGGATGGTGACAGTGGTGTGGGTGGGGATGGTGACTGGTAGTGTGAGTGAAGATGATAACAGTGGTAATGTGGGTGGGGATGGTGACTGGTAGTGTGAGTGAGGATGGTGACAGTGGTGGTGTGGGTGGGGATGGTGACAGTGGTGTGTGAGTGAGGATGGTGACAGTGGTGGTGTGGGTGGGGATATCAAGGTATTTTACTAGTGCTGAAGAAGGTTGTGTTTTTTCCTTGTTGTGGGGTGGGAGCCTCGGGAGGGTGGTCACGTGAGTCAACTTTTCTTCCAGGGCCCCCCTCCCCATCCAGCCCCCACAGTAATTGCCGGGATATTTTTCATGTCACGCATTTGTTTCGCAACTTTGGTCACAATTTGGAACAAAGGTTTCGCCTGGCTGTTCTCTGGCGGCCTGAGAAATATTGAGAGGTTTTTACTGGGGAGTTTTTGCGTGTGGGTCGCTGATTACGTAGTAATTTATCTTTGGTGTAAGCTTCAGCAAGCAGCGGGGCTGTGGCTGCTCGTTTCTTTATACGCCACATTTTTGCTGGTACGTCACATTCTTGTCTGTATATGATATTTTTGTTTGCACGTAATATTCTTGTTCGTAAGCAACATCATATCAACGCTACACAAATAACCCGCACATAAAAGAGAGAAGCTTACGACGACGTTTCGGTCCGACTTGGACCATTGACAAAGTCAGTGTGACTTTGTAAATGGTCCAAGTCGGACCGAAACGTCGTCGTAAGCTTCTCTCTTTTATCTGCGGGTTATTTGTGTATCGTTCCAGTCACGGTATTGTGCCTTTTTGTTATTTATATATCAACGCTACATTTTAATTTAAGGAGCGGTCTTCTTGTAGCAGTTTTGTGTTTACTTGTTATTTTTTGTCTATAGACGGCAGTTTTGTTAATAAACAGCAGTTTTGACTTAGTGGCAGGTTTGACTGTACGCGGAAGATTTGATTGTACACACTTAACCCTGGGTGGGAACCTCCCGTCTCTCTCTGGCGCCAGACAAACCGGGCCATCAAGGCTTTCTCCGCAGGTTTACTGTTTGATATTAAGCAAAATTTTAGGCAAGGCCCGGACATCATATCCATGTTTCCTGTGTTTATTCTTTCTTAGACCCAAAAGTGGGTGGTATTCACGTGTCTCACACAGCAGTGGGTGGGTCTCAACTCTGCCTTTCGTGCACTTTTCTCTTGAGAGACCTTCCTCTTGCTTGTTCCTTCACATATTGCACCTCGAACTCATCCTCCCCTCCCCGGCAAGCGAACTCTGCCCCCTCACACCCTGGATCCTTGTTATTCCTTTATATCAGGTGCGCGTACCTCACTGTTAAGAGCATTCTACAAGATCGTAAGGTCCTGGGTTCGATTCCTTGTCACGTAGGAACATATTAGCGAGTTTTTTATACCTCTCCTGCGTCTGCCAACCTGGCAGTTAAAATAGATACTTGTGTGTCACCGACTTTAACGGGTCTCATTAAGGAAAAAAATGTCAGAAAACTCCAATTCTGTTGGAATGTTATATCCTATGTAAGAAAACAATGCTGCAGTGACCACCTCAAAACTTTAAGGGTGATGGACTGATTACATCGTCTTCAAGTATCTTCTGCTTCTATCAACTTTTCTGTACTCGACTGAAGAAGCCTACTGTGTAGGCGAAACGTTTCAAAATAAAGATACCTAACTGTTGCATATGTGTCTTACCTAACAACCTGTCGGTATTTTATACCATTTTAATGTTCAATCTGTCAGACACTGCAACACAAGGGTATCTTGGTACAGACCTACAATCAACTTCTACAACCTCTACTAGTGAGAACGGCTGGATTTGAGAGGGACCTGACCTCCCAACATCTGAGTTCTTACCTCTCCTAGTGACCTACGTCTCACCTGTTGGCGCTATAAAAAGGCTCCATCCTGTCACTTCATCTCCATATTGTTTCATTCTATGGAACAATGCTCTTCTCCAGACTGAGGGACTGACCACCTCAAAACTTTAAGGGTGATGGACTGATTACATCGTCTTCAAGTATCTTCTGCTTCTATCAACTTTTCTGTACTCGACTGAAGAAGCCTACTGTGTAGGCGAAACGTTTCAAAATAAAGATACCTGCTGTTGCAGTATGTGTAGAAAACTTCTGTTGGAATGTTATATCCTATGTAAGAAACTGCAGTACCTGCTGGCAGTATGTGTATTCCGTCCTATGTAAGAAACTGCAGTACCTGCTGGCAGTATGTGTATTCCGTCCTATGTAAGAGACTGCAGTACCTGCTGGCAGTATGTGTATTCCGTCATATGTAAGAAACCGCAGTACCTGCTGGTAGAATATGTATTCCGTCCTATGTAAGAAACTGCAGTACCTGCTGGCAGTATATGTATTCCGTCCCATGTGTAAGAAACTGCAGTACCTGCTGGTAGAATATGTATTCCGTCCTATGTAAGAAACTGCAGTACCTGCCTGCAGTATATGTATTCCGTCCTATGTGTAAGAAACTGCAGTACCTGCTGGCAGTATGTGTATTACGTCCTATGTGTAAGAAACTGCAGTACTTGCTGGCAGTATATGTATTCCGTCCCATGTGTAAGAAACTGCAGTACCTGCTGGTAGAATATGTATTCCGTCCTATGTGTAAGAAACTGCAGTACTTGCTGGCAGTATATGTATTATGTCTTGTGTGTAAGAAAGTGCAGTAGCTGCTGGCAGTATATGTATTCCGTCCTATCTATGAAACTGCAGTACCTACTGGCAGTATATGTACTCCGTCCTATGTGTAAGAAACTGCAGTACTTTCTGGCAGTATATGTATTATGTCTTGTGTGTAAGAAACTACAATACTTTCTGGCAGTATATGTATTCCGTCCTATGTGTAAGAAACTGCAGTACCTGCTGGCACTCTGTCGATTTCTCACATCAGATTTTCAGCAAATATTAAGTTAGATTGTGTTTTGCTTACTTAGGTTAGATTGTCGTCTAGCAGTAAAATAAAAACAATTATAACATACCCAAACGCCAGTAAATTTAATTTAGCATGAAAACAATAAAAAGTCATGAGATTGGTAAAAAATATTGAAGTGCGAATAGAAAACGGAAACCCACTGAGCTCAGTAGTTGTTACTGTTTACAGCTGGTAAACAGTCACCCATTTGACTGTCTTGATTTCTCCGAAATATTGTTATCGAGAACCTGGATTGAAATGCTCCTACTATGCTCCCTACATCCTCAACCACCTTTTCTACATCGTTATATACTAAAACCCCACCAATCTCCCAGACCATTACCCTACAACCTAAGGCGACCCTACACCCCCACACTCCCGCTTATTCCTTGACAGTTACACCCCCCCCCCATTCCCCTCTCTCCGCCATAACCCCAACACACCTCCCCTGGCTCACCCAAGCCTGTGACAACAACTCGCAGTTTTTGTTAACCTCCTGGATTTACAAACGGATTCGCTCACGCAACTTGTCTATGATTCTTTTCTTGTCACGGCGTTTACTGCAACTTTCCATTTTGAGTCATCGCGCTGACGCTTTTTGTTTTGGTTCTAATTTTTAACATTTTGAAATTTATGTTTTCCGACACCTTAAATAGGACCCTGGTAATTATATTTTTCTTAGACTCCATATTGGAGTTAAGGAATATTTTCATCGTGCACGGAAATCATAATTAATATAATTTGAGAATTTCACTATAGTGTGAAAGTAACTAAAAATTATATACGGCATACTGGGAACCGAACCTGCAACCTTATATTTGCATATCCGCGACTATTTATCGACTTGGAGACATAATGTGTTGTGGCTACCATGGTAGTTGCAGTCGCGGACTTGTTGATGAAACATTGTCATTTCAGACTGACCCCTGAAGTCCTTAAGTAATTTGATACAACTTTATTGTAGAGTGCGTTGCTGTAGACGAGATACTGTCTGTTAACACAAGATTGCGTAACAAAATAGTTGGCATACCATTCACAAAGCCCGAGTTTTGAAAACAAAGAAGAAACAAAGGTGAATAGTTTGAGTGCCTATATTAGCATCTTGCTCAACAGAGAATGTTACCATTAATATAACATTAATAAAAACTAAAATGAAAAGTGATTAACAGTTACTGTGTGTGTGTACTCACCTAGTTGAGGTTGCGGGGGTCGAGTCCGAGTGTGTGTGTGTGTGTGTGTGTGTGTGTGTAAAAAAGCTGATTGTTACCCTGTGTGTGTAGGTAAAAAATTGATTGTTACGTAAGTAAAAAACTTATCCTGTGTTTGTGTGTGTATGTAGGTAAATACTGATTGTTATCCAGTGTGCGTTAAAAACAGATTGTTTTCCTTTGTGCGTGTAGGTAAAAATGATTATTACTCTGTGTATGTGTAAGTAAAAAACTCACTGTTCCCTTGTAGTTGTAGTAGTACTAGTTGTCACAGGCACTTGTTGATAGACACTTGGCCTGATGATAACAGCACAAGCTAGTCAGGTCCAACTCACACCCACTCATGTATTTATCTAACCTATTTTTAAAACTACACCACGTTTTAGCCTGAAAACTGTACTCGGGAGTTTGTTCCACTCATCCACAACTCTATTACCAAAACAGTGCTTTCCTATATCCTTCCTGAATCTGAATTTTTCCAACTTGAAACCATTGCTGCGAGTCTTGTCTTGGCTGGAAATTTTCAGCACACTATTTACACCCCCTTTATTTATTCCTGTCTTCCATTTATACACCTCGATCATATCCCCCCCCCCTAATTCTACGCCTTTCGAGAGAGTGCAGATTCAGGGCCCTCAGTCTATCCTCATAGGGAAGATTTTTGATACATGGGATCATCTTTGTCATCCTCCTCTGTACGTTTTCCAGAGCATTTATATCCATTCTGTAATACGGTGACCAGAACTGAGCAGCATAGTCTAAATGAGGCCTAACCAAGGATATATAGAGTTGAACAACCTGAGGACTTCTATTATTTATACTTCTAGATATGAAGCCAAGAATTCTGTTAGCTTTATTGCGAACACTAATGCACTGTTGTCTTGGTTTTAGATTACTGCTAACCAGAACCCCTAAATCCTTTTCGCAATCAGTAGTATTAAGATCTACATTATTTAGTTTATATGTGGCATGGTTATTTAACTGTCCAACATTTAGAACTTTGCATTTGTCAATATTAAACTGCATCTGCCACTTCTCCGACCATTGCATCAGTCTGTTCAAATCATCCTGGAGTGCTCTAGTGTCCTCATTAGAATGAATTGGACGGCCTATTTTGGTGTCATCAGCAAATTTACTTACGTCGCTATTTATTCCCTCATCTATGTCGTTTATGTAAATTGTGAACAACGGGCCCAACACTGACCCCTGAGGAACACCGCTTGTGACGTGCCCCCATTCTGATTTCTCCCCATTTATGCAAACTCTCTGCTGTCTATTTGTCAGCCATGCCTCTACCCAGGAAAAAATTTCTCCTATTCCGTGTCCCTTAAGTTTCCTCAATAGCCTCTGGTGTGGAACTCTATCGAAAGCCTTACTGAAGTCCATATACACAATATAATATTCATTACCACGATCTACCTCCTCAAACACCTTAGTGAAAAAAGTAAATTCGTAAGACAGGAACGCCCCTTTGTAAAACCGTGTTGAGATTCATTAATCAATCTGTGTCTGTCAAGATGGCTACGAATTGCTTCGGCAATTATTGACTCCATAAATTAAATTTTCCCACTATGGAGGTAAGGCTTATTGGTCTATAGTTCGAAGCCAAGGACCTGTCACCTGCCTTGTAAATGGGTATTACATTTGCCATTTTCCACTTATCAGGCACTATGCCAGTTTGTAGTGATATGTTAAAAAGATTAGCCAAAGGTACGCTAAGTTCCTCTTTACATTCCTTTAACACCCTTGCAAAAGTTCGTCAGATGAGCTGTAAAAGTGAGTATGAGGGAAGATGATGGGTTAAGAGACCATCATTGTGAATAATTAAGTTAGTAGCAAAGGTGAACGCCGAGGGCATATGGCGCAGGTACTGGCATAGGAGTAGGTGCGGTCGTGGTGAACGGAAATAGTCATAGGGAAAAAAATAGGTTGTGTAAGTTATGATTGCCAACACTTTGTCAGACTACAAGGAAATGTGACTCTTTTTATTCTTGTGAATTTTTTACATGGATTTATGGTAATCTATTGATGGGTTAGGTTTTATTGTATCTTACGAACAACAACTCATAGTCGTTATTGTTGGATAAGTGAATGTACAATATACATAGGTGGACATACTGTGAGACTACCATTGATAATCTGAAAAGAAAAACTGGATGAGTTTTATCAGATCTTCATTAAGCTGATTTAGAGCAAACCTTCATTATAATAGATGATTTGACTTTGTGTAATGTTCCTCTAACCACCTAGGACAACTTTACTAAAGTAAGCTATTGCCACCAGCATCATATTATGGATGTTTTTACTCCTGATGACCAATTAGCTTTATCTTCACTACATTCAGACTTCGGTGTGTTAAGATAGTTTTAGTTTTTAAAGCTCTTGAGGTAAAATTCAGAAGTGAATTGCATAGATAATGCAGTAAATAAACGTAAAGGCAAATCAGTATAGTGTAGAATATTCTGATTATTTTGAGCTGATGAACAGTACGAACGAATTAAATAAGACATCAGGCATAGAGGTACTACCTGCAGTCTGATTGCAGGTGATTCCCGGACCTATCAGTATATAACACAAGTTTCAACGCATAAAACGAAGTCGGGAATGTAGGGTGGGCGTGGTGGCAGCTTAGCTTGGAGATAAACTGAGTAAGCATCACCAAACAAAACCCTGGTAACGGTGCTGCGCTTTTTTGCGCCTCTGTGCTACTTAAGACTGTTTTTGTCTGTCCTAGAGTACGC
Organism: Cherax quadricarinatus; assembly: GCF_038502225.1. Classification (NCBI taxonomy): domain Eukaryota; kingdom Metazoa; phylum Arthropoda; class Malacostraca; order Decapoda; family Parastacidae; genus Cherax; species Cherax quadricarinatus. Next base: position 1,076,523 of record NC_091347.1, on the reverse strand, counting down.
CACATGGATGTGATGGAAGTCGCGGCGTTATTCAGTGTGTTAGTGAAGCCAAGGTGGTAGCGATACTTATCTGGTGGTGCGATGTGTTAAGATAAAGCAAGAGGCAGAAATGTTGGAGTGTTGACAAATGTGGCGTTAAGTGTTGTCAGGGATGATGATGGGATAGCTAACTGCTGATGGTAGCAAGCCCAGCTGTCAACACCCACTAATTAGCACTCGTACCACAGTATTATTATTATTATTAACCAACAAATTATTATATTGTGAACTTGACAACATTTTAGTCAGTCCTGCATTAGTACCAAGTTTCCAATTTCAAATTCTGGGTTAGTTGCGTCAGTATTTTGAATAGTTCATTACGTTTTATATTTGATAATTGTTAATGAAGAAGTGTTGTGGAGACTCAGAATAGTGAGTTTCGGCAGTGAACTATAGAGGCTTAGAAGCATCCTGTAATTACCCTGGTTCAATACCGTGGCAAGATCGTGATTGTTACCAGGGAGGGAGAGAAGAGAGGGAGTCATGGCGTAGGGAGCACCATCGCTTGTATTAATTATCGTTGCTTGCCCGAGCGAGACTCAGCACAGTTTTTTCACAGGTTCCGCTTGTAAGCTGAGCTCATTAGATGGGTTTTGTGGCATGGGCTGAGGATGTTGATGTGGCCTGGAAGAGCAACACGCACCACCCTCCTCCATGACACCCATCTCGTGGAGCGTAGTGTACACATCACTTGTGGTTCCGTCTTCGTGTTGGCATGCACGTGTAAGCACTTTCGGGGCACCACTTGTCAGGTGACTTATTTCATTGCTTGCGGTAATAACATAGTGAAGTTTCAGTGTTCATTTTCTTGCGATTCCAATATATATCGCATCACTTCGCGCTTGCCGTGAATTATAATACGAAGTAATAGATTATGTAGCTTAGATACCCATTATTTTGAAGTCTCTAATAATGAGCAGACATAAGAGAAGATTGTCTGGATGCTTGTCTGACACACACACACACACACACACACACACACACACACACACACACACACACACACACACACACACACACACACACACACACACACACACACACACACACACACACTTGTCTTATATCTATAATAGTATAGTTTTTGGAGAGATGTGGAAAAAGACATTTATGTACAGAGATGTGTGTGTGAATTGTGTGTGAGAGAGAGTGAGTGAGTGTTGGTGCCAGGTAAGTGTCACTTCACCATTATCTTCACACATTCAAGTCATGTATGTGTTGTATTTCATTGCCACTCTCTGTTTACTGATTTATACTATAGTACCATTGTGAAAGCTGAAAGAATGGTAATACGTGAGCGATTTCGTATATTCACATATCTTCAGTTTGTGTACACCTTTACTCTGGATTTTGAACCCTGTGTAGATTGTGTATATTCTTGTTATTTTCTGCAAGTCGTGTGAAAGTAAAGATTCTATGAGGAGGGAATGATAGCGTACTCAGTGTGGGTAAGACATAATGTATTCACATCATCTTTTGAAATGCAAGCGTTTTTAAATAGAGAAAATCCCACACGTAGACACAACGTAAAAATAGACTATTTTGATCTCTGCCTTACATAGAAATACAGTGTGTACAGTTTCTGTCTACATGTGGATATTTCTCATTTCATTGACAATTATCCACTGCGCCTTCCTGTCTCATCACAAACTTTATTTGCTTCATACTAGTACGTTTCACCTAGTATATAATATATTACAATCAAAGTATGACTAGAGTTTAAAAATGAAGGCTTTAGTTGGAGTGTGCGTTTAAGTAATAAAAGAGGTGAGCCGCCACTTTTATAGGCTACCTTGTGGCTTTGTGAATGTGCGGTGAGGCGTCGCTTGTGGTGGTGGCCTACTGTGTATTCAGCTTGGGTCTCGCTCAATGCATATTGATGGGCGGTGGGCTTTCAGTGAGCAGTGACCAGATGTCTCCTTTGTTCATAGCCAGCGTACACCATCTCTGGCTTATAATTACTCTCCACCCACCTTCAGCTCTCTGCTAGCGGAAGGTAATAGGGTTCTCGTGTCACGTGCGTAACGTAACCATGTGTATACCTGTATACTGAGTGTGAAGTCTCTGGGAAAGAAGTAAATCACCACACCACGAATGGCGCACACTAATACGTGGCTTAAAATTTGAGTCTACGTACATTGTTGCTCAAGCACAGTCTTGTTGGTATTAACCCTCTCCCTCCCCTCATCTTCTCTTTCCCCATTTTCCATTCCCATCTTCTCTTCCCTCATCGTCCCATATTAGTTCCCCAACCTGTGAAGTATCTTTCCTCCCCACCTTCCCTCCCTCATCTTCTTTCCTTTCATCATTTCTCCCCGTCTTTCCTGGTATGTATGTAGTGACTTGCCTCAGGAAACGGCATCGTGACACGGGTCTCAGTCAGGTGATGACTGAGTATCAGTGGCTCCTCTGAGTGTCCATGATGTACAATTGGAGGTACCGTTATGGCCCTATGGCTGGAGCTTTCCGATTCCGGCCTTATCTTTCTCTTCTTCATCTCCCATCTTTATCTCTCCTCTTTCTCTCACCTCATTTTTCTCTCCTCTAGAGAGAGAGAACAATACTGCAGTCAGCCAGGGATTGAACCCAGGATTCTTGCCAGCCTCCCAAAAAGCAGACCAGACCTCTGACGCTCTACACAATACCACGGCCGTGTTTTATGTAACCTCATGAAAGTTGTCTTTAAACCAGATGAATGGTATTTTTATGTTTATAGAGAATGTTTGGAAATTGACAATGGGAATTGAGCAGGAAAATTGACGCAATAACTTGAAGATGGGTAGCAAGGTAAACTTACAATCCTTCAATGAAGGGAACCTTTAATTGGCTCCGGTGATTTGAATCCTGGAATGTGAAAGACGTGTTACATAGAAACTATTGGCTGACGATGCCCTGGAAAAAGTACAAACTATTGATGGTTAATTTTGTATCTAGCAAGTTGGGGCAGGAGGAGCACCATGAGAATACTACCTTTCTACATAATCACTAGTAGTTCTACAGTGTGAAATTTCATATAAGATGGGGATGATGGATGAAGGCAAGCCATCCAAGAGCGTGATGCACAGGTCTCCCTTCACTTTCCTTCCCAACCTTTTCTCTTTTAGGAAACGCAGACTCTTAGATCTCGTAGTTATGATACACTGGAACACAGAGATCTATTTGAAGTGGAAAGTGAGTCAATAACTCTAAACAAAGGACTGAAAACTTCGCGGCAAGAGATGCAACGGGAACGTGTGTAAATATTTTTTGCAGACAGAATTATAACAGGATGAAACAAATATTTGCAGAAGATGCAAGCCTGAAGACAGCACAGTCTAATCATCACAATCTTGATGTTAGTTCAGCAACTACGTCAAGACGAATAGTTAACAATGAGACAGCCAAGTTAATGCTAGTGGTAGAAATATCGGTGATGGTTATGGTATTCCCGCATTTGCTCTGAAGCTGCTCAGTATATCCAGAAGTAGAACAGGTGGTAGCTAGAAGTAGAATCACTGGTAGACACAGCTCTGTGGGTACCATTGGAGTGATAAGAGTATCTGCAGTAGGAACAGTACCAAAGTGTAGCGGTAGTCAGTAGCCCATGCATTCTGTCCACTTTTATCTCACCTGTAACTTTCACCTGCAGTGATATCTTTTCCAACACCTTCATATGAACTAGCATTGGACGGAGGGTGAAGAGAGAGCCTTTTGCCTCAAATCAAAAGATAATACATAATACGCT
>NC_091347.1:1010260-1070260 GCF_038502225.1 Cherax quadricarinatus | reverse complement strand
AGTGTTCACCTGCTACTGACAGTTGTCTTAGTACAGTGTTCACCTGCTACTGACAGTTGTCTTAGTACAGTGTTCACCTGCTACTGACAGTTGTCTTAGTACAGTGTTCACCTGCTACTGACAGTTGTCTTAGTACAGTGTTCACCTGCTACTGACAGTTGTCTTAGTACAGTGTTCACCTGCTACTGACAGTTGTCTTAGTACAGTGTTCACCTGCTACTGACAGTTGTCTTAGTACAGTGTTCACCTGCTACTGACAGTTGTCTTAGTACAGTGTTCACCTGCTACTGACAGTTGTCTTAGTACAGTGTTCACCTGCTACTGACAGTTGTCTTAGTACAGTGTTCACCTGCTACTGACAGTTGTCTTAGTACAGTGTTCACCTGCTACTGACAGTTGTCTTAGTACAGTGTTCACCTGCTACTGTTCACAGACAGTTGTCTTAGTACAGTGTTCACCTACTACTGAAAGATGTCTTAGTGCAGTGTTCTACTTAGTACAGTGTTCACCTGCTACTGACAGTTGTCTTAGTGCAGTGTTCACCTGCTACTGACAGTTGTCTTAGTACAGTGTTCACCTACTACTGACAGTTGTCTTAGTGCAGTGTTCACCTGCTACTGACAGTTGTCTTAGTACAGTGTTCACCTACTACTGACTACTGACAGTTGTCTTAGTACAGTGTTCACCTGCTACTGACAGTTGTCTTAGTACAGTGTTCACCTGCTACTGACAGTTGTCTTAGTGCAGTGTTCACCTGCTACTGACAGTTGTCTTAGTACAGTGTTCACCTGCTACTGACAGTTGTCTTAGTACAGTGTTCACCTGCTACTGACAGTTGTCTTAGTACAGTGTTCACCTACTACTGACAGTTGTCTTAGTACAGTGTTCACCTGCTACTGACAGTTGTCTTAGTACAGTGTTCACCTACTACTGACTACTGACAGTTGTCTTAGTACAGTGTTCACCTGCTACTGACAGTTGTCTTAGTACAGTGTTCACCTGCTACTGACAGTTGTCTTAGTACAGTGTTCACCTACTACTGACAGTTGTCTTAGTGCAGTGTTCACCTGCTACTGACAGTTGTCTTAGTGCAGTGTTCACCTGCTACTGACAGTTGTCTTAGTACAGTGTTCACCTACTGACAGTTGTCTTAGCTGTTCACCTGCTACTGACAGTTGTCTTAGTACAGTGTTCACCTACTACTGACTACTGACAGTTGTCTTAGTACAGTGTTCACCTGCTACTGACAGTTGTCTTAGTACAGTGTTCACCTGCTACTGACAGTTGTCTTAGTACAGTGTTCACCTGCTACTGACAGTTGTCTTAGTACAGTGTTCACCTGCTACTGACAGTTGTCTTAGTACAGTGTTCACCTGCTACTGACAGTTGTCTTAGTACAGTGTTCACCTGCTACTGACAGTTGTCTTAGTACAGTGTTCACCTACTACTGACAGTTGTCTTAGTACAGTGTTCACCTACTACTGACAGTTGTCTTAGTACAGTGTTCACCTGCTACTGACAGTTGTCTTAGTACAGTGTTCACCTGCTACTGACAGTTGTCTTAGTACAGTGTTCACCTGCTACTGACAGTTGTCTTAGTACAGTGTTCACCTGCTACTGACAGTTGTCTTAGTACAGTGTTCACCTGCTACTGACAGTTGTCTTAGTACAGTGTTCACCTGCTACTGACAGTTGTCTTAGTACAGTGTTCACCTACAGTTGTCTTAGTACTGTTCACCTGCTACTGACAGTTGTCTTAGTACAGTGTTCACCTGCTACTGACAGTTGTCTTAGTACAGTGTTCACCTGCTACTGACAGTTGTCTTAGTACAGTGTTCACCTGCTACTGACAGTTGTCTTAGTACAGTGTTCACCTGCTACTGACAGTTGTCTTAGTACAGTGTTCACCTGCTACTGACAGTTGTCTTAGTACAGTGTTCACCTGCTACTGACAGTTGTCTTAGTACAGTGTTCACCTGCTACTGACAGTTGTCTTAGTACAGTGTTCACCTGCTACTGACAGTTGTCTTAGTACAGTGTTCACCTGCTACTGACAGTTGTCTTAGTACAGTGTTCACCTACTACTGACAGTTGTCTTAGTACAGTGTTCACCTACTACTGACAGTTGTCTTAGTACAGTGTTCACCTGCTACTGACAGTTGTCTTAGTACAGTGTTCACCTGCTACTGACAGTTGTCTTAGTACAGTGTTCACCTACTACTGACAGTTGTCTTAGTGCAGTGTTCACCTGACAGTTGTCTTAGTACAGTGTTCACAGACAGTTGTCTTAGTACAGTGTTCACCTGACTACTGACAGTTGTCTTAGTACAGTGTTCACCTGCTACTGACAGTTGTCTTAGTACAGTGTTCACCTGCTACTGACAGTTGTCTTAGTACAGTGTTCACCTGCTACTGACAGTTGTCTTAGTACAGTGTTCACCTGCTACTGACAGTTGTCTTAGTACAGTGTTCACCTGCTACTGACAGTTGTCTTAGTACAGTGTTCACCTACTACTGACAGTTGTCTTAGTACAGCTACTGACAGTTGTCTTAGTACAGTGTTCACCTGCTACTGACAGTTGTCTTAGTACAGTGTTCACCTGCTACTGACAGTTGTCTTAGTACAGTGTTCACCTGCTACTGACTGACAGTTGTCTTAGTACAGTGTTCACCTGCTACTGACAGTTGTCTTAGTGGTGTTCAGTGTTGTCTTAGTACAGTGTTCACCTGCTACTGACAGTTGTCTTAGTACAGTGTTCACCTGCTACTGACAGTTGTCTTAGTACAGTGTTCACCTGCAGTTGTCTTACTGTTCACCTCCTACTGACAGTTGTCTTAGTACAGTGTTCACCTCCTACTGACAGTTGTCTTAGTACAGTGTTCACCTGCTACTGACAGTTGTCTTAGTACAGTGTTCACCTGCTACTGACAGTTGTCTTAGTGCAGTGTTCACCTGCTACTGACAGTTGTCTTAGTGCAATGTTCACCTGCTACTGACAGTTGTCTTAGTACAGTGTTCACCTGCTACTGACAGTTGTCTTAGTACAGTGTTCACCTGCTACTGACAGTTGTCTTAGTACAGTGTTCACCTGCTACTGACAGTTGTCTTAGTACAGTGTTCACCTGCTACTGACAGTTGTCTTAGTACAGTGTTCACCTGCTACTGACAGTTGTCTTAGTACAGTGTTCACCTGCTACTGACAGTTGTCTTAGTACAGTGTTCACCTGCTACTGACAGTTGTCTTAGTACAGTGTTCACCTGCTACTGACAGTTGTCTTAGTACAGTGTTCACCTGCTACTGACAGTTGTCTTAGTACAGTGTTCACCTACTACTGACAGTTGTCTTAGTACAGTGTTCACCTGCTACTGACAGTTGTCTTAGTACAGTGTTCACCTACTACTGACAGTTGTCTTAGTGCAGTGTTCACCTGCTACTGACAGTTGTCTTAGTACAGTGTTCACCTGCTACTGACAGTTGTCTTAGTACAGTGTTCACCTGCTACTGACAGTTGTCTTAGTACAGTGTTCACCTGCTACTGACAGTTGTCTTAGTACAGTGTTCACCTGCTACTGACAGTTGTCTTAGTACAGTGTTCACCTGCTACTGACAGTTGTCTTAGTACAGTGTTCACCTGCTACTGACAGTTGTCTTAGTACAGTGTTCACCTGCTACTGACAGTTGTCTTAGTACAGTGTTCACCTGCTACTGACAGTTGTCTTAGTACAGTGTTCACCTGCTACTGACAGTTGTCTTAGTGTGTTCACCTGCTACTGACAGTGTTCACCTGCTACTGACAGTTGTCTTAGTACAGTGTTCACCTGCTACTACTGACAGTTGTCTGACAGTTGTCTTAGTACAGTGTTCACCTGCTACTGACAGTTGTCTTAGTACAGTGTTCACCTGCTACTGACAGTTGTCTTAGTACAGTGTTCACCTGCTACTGACAGTTGTCTTAGTACAGTGTTCACCTGCTACTGACAGTTGTCTTAGTACAGTGTTCACCTGCTACTGACAGTTGTCTTAGTACAGTGTTGTCTTAGTACAGTGTTCACCTGCTACTGACAGTTGTCTTAGTACAGTGTTCACCTGCTACTGACAGTTGTCTTAGTACAGTGTTCACCTGCTACTGACAGTTGTCTTAGTCCAGTGTTCACCTGCTACTGACAGTTGTCTTAGTACAGTGTTGTCTTAGTACAGTGTTCACCTGCTACTGACAGTTGTCTTAGTACAGTGTTCACCTGCTACTGACAGTTGTCTTAGTGCAGTGTTCACCTGCTACTGACAGTTGTCTTAGTACAGTGTTCACCTACTACTGACAGTTGTCTTAGTACAGTGTTCACCTACTACTGACAGTTGTCTTAGTGCAGTGTTCACCTGCTACTGACAGTTGTCTTAGTACAGTGTTCACCTACTACTGACAGTTGTCTTAGTACAGTGTTCACCTACTACTGACAGTACTGACCTACTACTGACAGTTGTCTTAGTACAGTGTTCACCTGCTACTGACAGTTGTACAGTGTTCACCTACTACTGACAGTTGTCTTAGTACAGTGTTCACCTACTACTGACAGTTGTCTTAGTACAGTGTTCACCTACTACTGACAGTTGTCTTAGTACAGTGTTCACCTGCTACTGACAGTTGTCTTAGTACAGTGTTCACCTGCTACTGACAGTTGTCTTAGTACAGTGTTCACCTACTACTGACAGTTGTCTTAGTACAGTGTTCACCTGCTACTGACAGTTGTCTTAGTACAGTGTTCACCTGCTACTGACAGTTGTCTTAGTACAGTGTTCACCTGCTACTGACAGTTGTCTTAGTACAGTGTTCACCTGCTACTGACAGTTGTCTTAGTACAGTGTTCACCTGCTACTGACAGTTGTCTTAGTACAGTGTTCACCTGCTACTGACAGTTGTCTTAGTACAGTGTTCACCTGCTACTGACAGTTGTCTTAGTACAGTGTTCACCTGCTACTGACAGTTGTCTTAGTACAGTGTTCACCTACTACTGACAGTTGTCTTAGTACAGTGTTCACCTACTACTGACAGTTGTCTTAGTACAGTGTTCACCTACTACTGACAGTTGTCTTAGTACAGTGTTCACCTACTACTGACAGTTGTCTTAGTACAGTGTTCACCTACAGTGTTCACCTACTACTGACAGTTGTCTTAGTACAGTGTTCACCTACTACTGACAGTTGTCTTAGTACAGTGTTCACCTGCTACTGACAGTTGTCTTAGTACAGTGTTCACCTACTACTGACAGTTGTCTTAGTACAGTGTTCACCTACTACTGACAGTTGTCTTAGTACAGTGTTCACCTACTGCTGACAGTTGTCTTAGTACAGTGTTCACCTACTACTGACAGTTGTCTTAGTACAGTGTTCACCTGCTACTGACAGTTGTCTTAGTACAGTGTTCACCTGCTACTGACAGTTGTCTTAGTACAGTGTTCACCTGCTACTGACAGTTGTCTTAGTACAGTGTTCAGTACTGTTCAGTGCAGTGTTCACCTGCTACTGACAGTTGTCTTAGTACAGTGTTCACCTGCTACTGACAGTTGTCTTAGTACAGTGTTCACCTGCTACTGACAGTTGTCTTAGTACAGTGTTCACCTGCTACTGACAGTTGTCTTAGTACAGTGTTCACCTGCTACTGACAGTTGTCTTAGTACAGTGTTCACCTGCTACTGACAGTTGTCTTAGTACAGTGTTCACCTGCTACTGACAGTTGTCTTAGTACAGTGTTCACCTGCTACTGACAGTTGTCTTAGTACAGTGTTCACCTGCTACTGACAGTTGTCTTAGTACAGTGTTCACCTGCTACTGACAGTTGTCTTAGTACAGTGTTCACCTACTACTGCTACTGACAGTTGTCTTAGTACAGTGTTCACCTACTACTGACAGTTGTCTTAGTACAGTGTTCACCTGCTACTGACAGTTGTCTTAGTACAGTGTTCACCTACTACTGACAGTTGTCTTAGTACAGTGTTCACCTACTACTGACAGTTGTCTTAGTACAGTGTTCACCTACTGCTGACAGTTGTCTTAGTACAGTGTTCACCTGCTACTGACAGTTGTCTTAGTACAGTGTTCACCTGCTACTGACAGTTGTCTTAGTACAGTGTTCACCTGCTACTGACAGTTGTCTTAGTACAGTGTTCACCTGCTACTGACAGTTGTCTTAGTGCAGTGTTCACCTGCTACTGACAGTTGTCTTAGTACAGTGTTCACCTGCTACTGACAGTTGTCTTAGTACAGTGTTCACCTGCTACTGACAGTTGTCTTAGTACAGTGTTCACCTGCTACTGACAGTTGTCTTAGTACAGTGTTCACCTGCTACTGACAGTTGTCTTAGTACAGTGTTCACCTGCTACTGACAGTTGTCTTAGTACAGTGTTCACCTGCTACTGACAGTTGTCTTAGTACAGTGTTCACCTGCTACTGACAGTTGTCTTAGTACAGTGTTCACCTGCTACTTACAGTTGTCTTAGTGCAGTGTTCACCTGCTACTGACAGTTGGTGTAGCATATCATGCATCTTTTCCATATAAGACACAAGTACATTTATATTTTGCGTACATGGACGCAATATAAATATTACTATAACTAAAATGTTGCTGTGTCATGAAATATAACATAATGAGTAGGGATTGTTCGTGTGGGGCCGATCCTGCGACACGCACACATGGGGCCACACACACCTTGTTGATACTGTACGTTGACATTTAAAATTGTCACCGAGAACTCTTGCCAAATCCATCAAGTTGTGATTGATCCCTCTGTTGTCACAAATTACTTGATTTGTGACAACAGTGTATTTCCGCCCTCGCTGTTCTTCCCTCAGAATATCACTCAGACGACGTTGATAAAGTGATTCTTAAAGCACATATTACCCAGAGTCTCCTGCCACACTAGAAGTACCTGTACTACCTTTTTTTTATTTTTTTATTTTATTATTATTATTATTATTATTATACATGTGGGAAGCATTAAAGCCGTTGGGGTCATATAGGTCCTGAAGAATGGGAGATAATCAATCCTGATCAGATGAAATGGGAGAGGAGCTCTAGTTTCTTAGATCAAGAACCCTTCACAAATATCAAGCCACTTTGGAATCGAGTACGTAGTTTCAAGGTTCTGCCGGAGTATCCGTAACTGTAACCACTATTATACACTGTGTAGAATATTTCTCAAGAGACTACTTAGAGAGGGTGAATACAGTTGTTTCATGCGAGGGCTTTCCCCTCCACCTTGTGGCTTTCACATGTGCCCCTCAAGTATTTTGTACTGGAGCTGAGTGTGCCGAAGCCAGGTTGCGATTGCAGCCTGCGGCCCGGAAGCCCCAATAGCCTAGTTGACCAAGCTGCCACAATAGATAAAACACACGGAACCACACACGGGTGTTGTCGTATTTGTTTTATATGTATTATTACACACAACTTCTTTGTTTCAGATTTTTGTTTTATTGGGATTTTTACATCTTAGACCTATATTCGTCTGCCTGGTTTGTGTTTCCCTAGTGTAATTCGCCATTGATATTTATTAAAAAATGGGTTAGTTACAAGCCTGAAAGTTTATGGGTCAAGCATAAACATAACGTGTACTGTTAACAGAAAGCTTTATCCCTGACTACAGCCAAACTTAGTTTCTTGCGGACTTTTTTTTTTTCATAACGAGAAATTAAACAACCCTTGTAGCGCTATCACTTGCACGTGCATTATGTGTACAGCTGTTTCTGCTTGCTGCTCTTAACAAATTCCAGCCAGAAAATAGAGCGAAACACTAACGTCAAAGACCTGGGAGTGATCATGTCGGAGGATCTCACCTTCAAGGACCATAACATTGTATCAATCGCATCTGCTACAAAAATGACAGGATGGATAATGAGAACCTTCAAAACTAGGGATGCCAAGCCCATGATGACACTCTTCAGGTCACTTGTTCTATCTAGGCTGGAATATTGCTGCACACTAACAACACCTTTCAAGGCAGGTGAAATTGCTGACCTAGAAAATGTACAGAGAACCTTCACGGCGCGCATAACGGAGATAAAACACCTCAATTACTGGGAGCGCTCGAGGTTCCTGAACCTGTATTCCCTGGAACGCAGGCGGGAAAGATACATGATTATATACACTTGGAAAATCCTAGAGGGACTAGTACCGAACTTGCACACGAAAATCAGTCACAACGAAAGCAAAAGACTTGGCAGACGATGCAACATCCCCCCAATGAAAAGCAGGGGTGTCACTGGCACGTTAAGAGACAACACAATAAGTGTCAGGGGCCCAAGACTGTTCAACTGCCTCCCAGCATACATAAGGGGGATTACCAATAGACCCCTGGCTGTCTTCAAGCAGGCACTGGACAAGCATCTAAAGTCGGTACCTGACCAGCCGGGCTGTGGCTCGTACGTTGGATTGCGTGCAGCCAGCAGTAACAGCCTGGTTGATCAGGCTCTGATCCACCATGAGGGCTGGTCACAGACCGGGCCGCGGGGGCGTTGACCCCCGGAACTCTCTCCAGGTAAACTCCAGGTTAAATGTTACCCTCGAGGCCATGGCAACATGTAAACGGAAGACTTGATGAACTTAGTGTAACCCATACAACAAATAAAGAAATTTTTACCAAAATATGTACTTTAGCAACGTTTAGAGAGGTAGACGTTAACGAGGCAATTTTTCTTATTCTGCTTTCTGAAATACGCAAAACGAAAGTTTATATCTTTAAAAGTTATATGAGATATATGTATACTATTATGTTTGTGTAAGTGTACCACCAACACCTTTCTCTTGCAGGGAGAAAGTTGAGAAATACTTTAAATAATGGCAGATGTGATAATAATAGTTTGGTAACCTTATGGTCATGTTTTGACTTGAGGAGTTGCTCCAGCTGGTGGGCGAACGTTTCCGCCTTATGTGCTGTCTACCCTGGTTTTTGCTTCTTAGCTACCGTTCGGGACCGAGAAGTCGCAGCATGTTTCCATCTTGTTAGTGTAACTTGTGGGGCCCAGAAACTTGAACACCTGACTCACACCTTAACAAACATATATCGAGTCTCGCCTCGTTTAAATACTTGTGCGGCGTTAAAGTTGATACGTACTTTGTTTCGTTCTCTTTATGTAGTGAACATGCGGAAACTGAGAAGTTTTTCAGTGCCTCAAATTATTGTAGAAAACATAAGGGGGCTCGAGCCTGATAATAAGAGGATGTCATGTCGAAAATACAAAGAATATGCAGTAATGGTCAGAAAAATGATAGGTAATTATGAGAAATTTCAAAACAAGGGTGTTACTTTTCAAATCACGTGTGCTTTCACTTGAACATTGAATATTGTGTACGATTTTTTTCTTGGAGAATGGAGTCCCAGGCAGTGGCACTCTGCATACCTGTGACTAGCTTCGAGGGCTCTTCTACCCCCCCCCCTCTCTTCCTCCCCAGCCCGGCCTGGCGCAAGGTTTCCCAATTGACCGCCTGGTCAATCTGGCTATTTGTGCTAGAGACCTGCGTCCCCCACAGCCATCACAACACAGAGAATATTGCTAGAGCTGAAACATGTACAGAGGTTGTATACTGCCTACATAATCAATAAAACATCTTAACTATTGGAAACACTGTTCTTTCTGGAATGGGGAAGAGAGATACTTGATAATGCAATATAATACTACAACGATATTTCATTTTCCAAACTGTCCCTTGTATGCTTTTCTGTGAACGCTCTAAACACTGCATTTTCTATGAGCCGCCTACTTAGTCAACTTTATTTTTATTTATTTTGGAAAAAGATAACAGGATTTAACATTTGGGATACGCGAGTCTTTATACCTTTAGTACTGTGCCATTTTCTGTCCAATATTGGCTGTTGTACATTTGACAGTGGTTTTTGGAACACCGATTCGTTGTGTCTCACTGCCATGTATTTCTGTATCCCTTGTTGTCTTTCACTGAGTAAGCTTTTTTTCTACATTTAGATCGATTTTTTCTCTCCCTACCTAAAAATATTCATTGCTTAACATGCATTAGTTTTCCTGATACGTGAACTAATATCGTTGTGTTCTTTTCACGTGGAATTTTACACAACTTGGGTCTAATACTTTGTGTGCGTGTGTGTGTGTGTGCGCGCGCGCGCGCACACACACACACACACACACACACACATGTCGTGCCGAATAGGTAAAACTGGTCGATTAGCAAGAACTAATTTAAAGTTAAGTCCTTTCTAAAATGTTCTCTTATATTTTTAAGGATATATTTTGTTCATTTATGTTAATGTAAAAATTAATAATTTTGTACCAAAAGAACCTTAGAAAACTTACCTAACATTATTATAACAAGCTCAATTTAATTCAGCCAAATCCAACTAATTGTATTTTTAATACGTTTACAATAGTTTAATAAACATACATACACAATGAAATATATATTTTTTTATCGTTAGGTTCAGAATGATTTTTTTGCGAATTATTGCATACACAAGTTTTCGCTTGCCTTATTCGGCAAGAAGAGCGTTGCTGTTTAAGCCAAAATCACAAGTTTACCTATTCAGCTCATTATATATATATATATATATATATATATATATATATATATATATATATATATATATATATATATATATATATATTGGTAAGCTTTGAGAAAGATATTGTTCAATACGTATGTTATACTTGCCCAAACCTCTTATCTCTCCTACAAATCTAGTAACAAGCTACATGAATTATTTTATTGCATATCACACATTATGTTAAGCTTGTGGTGCAGGATTCTCTGTGTTGTGATGGCTTTGGGGGACGCAGGCCGCTAGCACAAATAGCCTGATTGACCAGGCGGTCAACAATGAAACCGGCCTGGGGAGGAAGGGGGGGTAGAAGAGGCCACGAAGCTAGTCACAGGTATGCAGAGTGCCACAGCCTGGGACTCTATTCTCCAATAAATAAATCGTACACAAATATCCTCCGGAATTTGGGTATTAGGGAACACTTGTTACCGCTCAACTCTACAATTTCGTCTCCATGTTGGTCACCGCTGTATAGCCGCGTCCACACAACATTTTCCACTGACTTTGAGAGCTATATTTTCTAGTTAAAGGAATCTACCAGATACATTTTTTCACCTCGCCAATAAGTAGGTTAAACTTAAGAATATTTGATCTTTCTTACCATGGATGGTTTGGGCGACTAAAAGCCCAAGAATCTAATTGGGTCAAGAGAGGGTAGTTGCTTCAGAGGCGAGTGATTTTTAATTTTTAATTGGGTTCACTCATGCTGTGCAGTTATAGGGGTTAAATTGGGAGAACAAAAGCAGTGTTTACCTGTCACATTTATTCATAAAGGATGGTTTGCATCACAGAGTATTGAAATCTCTCAGCTTGCGCTGGGGGACTTGAGTAGGGTGATGAGTGAGCGGTGTGTCAACAGGCATGACTAGCCGCCGCCGCCTCCACAACCGCCACCATCGCCGCCTCCACCACCGCCACCATCGCCGCTTCCACCACCACCACCACCGCCGCCGCTACCGCTACCACCCAATTTCCAAGCCAATTCCACAAATCCCCAATTTACTTCTTACATCATAGCTTGGTGTAGCAACAATCCGCGGCGAGTAATTACCCGAAGAAGGACGTTTTAGGTTTCGCTGAATGTCTTTTGTTACAGTGAGCATTGCCTTCTTATGGATACTGAATACGGCAGCGTTCCACATTTGTTATATTTCGCTCGTTTCGATTTCTCCGTCATCTGAAAAAAAACGTAGTGGAGACGCACTCTTTAGATATGGATTTAGGATTTTGCCTCAGGGGAAATGGAAGTGGGGAGGGAGGAGCGTGAGTTTACTCGGCACCACCACTCATCCTTAGTGAGTATAACCGCTACACTGACAATACACTGCCCATATACAGTAGCTAGCGATATCTACTCTTTCCTGTTCTAACTTGTGACAATCCCTATATAAATTTGTAAGTTTCTGTCAATATTAGTTACAGCGTGCTTGTATGTTTTACATACTAAAAATAAGAAAGATCTGAAAGTGAACACAGGATACAAAAGCCAGTCACATTGTCCCCTAACACAATGGAACTTATAAAAAATCCTAGGAATACTTATGTCAGATTTATCGTTTATATAACAGAATAAGATCAACATATTAAAGGTCTCATAATTGACAGATGAATTAAGAGAACTTTCAATAATAATTTTTTTGTGAAGCATTAAACCCGTGTGAGTCATTCACCACACGAAGGACTGGAGGTTCGATCGTCTATGTGCTAAGCGGCCTGTGATACTCTTCCAGTCACTTGACTCACTGCTAAAAAAGTGTTGAGATCGTTTATTGCCAACAGATTCAATAAATTACCCAAGTTTGATTCCTAACCTTTTCAAGTATGAAGTGTTTGCTTATACCTTGAAATTTAGGTGTCCTCCGCATGCCAGTACTTGTGAAGTTGACTCAAGAGATCGTAATGACACGATTGCAAACAAACCATACCACGGGTGGGGTTTGAACCCGCGGTCAGAGAGTCTCAAAACTCCAGACCGTCACGTTAACCACTGGGCCAGCAAGCTTCAATAAGATTCATCCATCTAGGTTTATTTATTGAAGCTAGCTGGCCCAGTGGCTAACGCGACGGTGTGAAGTTTTGAGACTCTGACCGCAGGTTCAAACCCCACCCTTGGTATGGTTTGTTAGCACTTGTGAAGGTTTGCGGATCCCTAGAATAACTCCGCCGCCTCCACTTTGTGAACCACTGATCTAATGAGAACACTTCAAAGCACTATGAATGTACTCTCTGGAACGAGGAAGAGAGATGTCTGATAATATATACATGGAAAGATGATTTTTCAGGGTGCTAATACACTCTACCATAGTTTACTGGAGAGATACGGGAGTAAGTGGAATAAACCCAATAAAAGCAGGAATGACATAGGCACAATTCGAGAACACTGTGTCAACATCCATATATATGAGAAATATTGGCAGAACAAAGAAGTCTTCAAGACGAAGCTGTATCTCTTTCTACGAGTTACAAATAAATTTTATTAATGGCCTTGTTGTCGCAGGCTGGTGGCAGCAACAGCCCGGTTATCCGGGCAGTCAACAATGAAATCATATTTCAGGTCGGACTTTGCGAATAAAACTCGATATTGTTTACAATTATGTCAGCGGTCTGACTTGGGGAAGCGGCAGATTGCTGTGGAAATATTGGACTTAGTTCTGATGGAAGGTGCTTTATATTGTAGACACACTGTATATTGAAAATACACTTTATATTGAAGACACACTATATTGAAACACTTATGATTGAAGGGACACTTGATTGAAGAATCATTCTGATTGATGGCACACTACGGGTTGAGAAGTTAAAGGTGGAGACTAATACATAATCTACTGCCCAATACTATATAATTAAATTGTAGAAACAAAAGTTAGCTTATGATTCTCTGTCTTATGCTATTACACAGGATGGGGTTGCATATATGATGAACCCTGACTATTTGAGCTGGGAGACTATAGTAAGCTAATGAGGACTTGAAGTATTTCACCATGGATTCATTGGGTACGATTAGTGGGTTGTGAGGGTGTAGGTTGGCATTTGTTGATTATTCTTCTTGTAACAAAGATGGCTTGTTCAGTGGTACCACCATCATGGTGGGGACCACAGCAAAATTACCAGTTGGAGTGTATTGGTGTTGCTGTGGGGGGGGGGTAACTGCTGGTAGAATGAGGGAGGTAACTGTTGGTAGTGTGGGGAAGGTACCTGTTGGTAGTATGGGGGAGGTAACTGCTGGTAGAATGAGGGAGGTAACTGCTGGTATGAGGGTGGAGGTACCTGCTGGTCTGCTGGGTGTGTGTGGGGTGGAGGTAACTGCTGGTCTGCTGGGGGTGTGGGGGTGGAGGTACCTGCTGGTAGTATGGGGGAGGTAACTGCTGGTAGAATGAGGGAGGTAACTGCTGGTATGAGGGTGGAGGTACCTGCTTGTCTGCTGGGGGTGTGGGGTGGAGGTAACTGCTGGTCTGCTGAGGGTGTGGGGGTGGAGGTAACTGCAGGTCTGCTGGGGGTGTGTGGGTAGAGGTAACTGCAGGTCTGCTGGGTGTGTGGGTGTGGAGGTAACTACTGTTCTACTGGGAGTGTGGGGGTGGAGGTAACTGCTGGTCTGCTTGGGTGTTGGGTGGAGGGAACTGATGGTGTGGGGGTGGAGGTAACTGCAGGTCTGCTGGGGGTGTGGGGTGGAGGTAACTGCTGGTCTGCTGGGGATGAGGGGGTGGAGGTAACTGCTGGTGGTCTGCTGGGGGTGAGGGGGTGGAGGTAACTTCTGGTCTGCTGGGGATGAGGGGGTGGAGGTAACTGCTGGTGGTCTGCTGGGGGTGAGGGGGTAGAGGTAACTTCTGGTCTGCTGGGGATGAGGGGGTGGAGGTAACTGCTGGTCTGCTGGGGGTGTGGAGGTAACTGCTAGTCTGCTGGAGGTGAGGCAGGTGGAGGTAACTGCTGGTCTGCTGGGGAAAAGGCTCTCACGGTCACCACATAAACACCTGCCTGCTGTCACCTTGCTACGTCATCCTTCTGATTTGCAGTGAAATTCTCGGTATATGTGAGCCGCTACAGCGTTTATCCTCGACACAGCCTTAGCCATGCGGAATGTTGAATCACCACCACACGTGTTGGTTGGCCTTATTACACACCTCAGCCTCGCTACCAGACATGATTGTTAGCCTTATTACACACCTCCAGCCTCTACCAGACATGTTGGTTGGCCTTATTACACACCTCCAGCCTCTACCAGACGTGATTGTTGGCCTTATTACACACCTCCAGCCTCTACCAGACGTGATTGTTGGCCTTATTACACACCTCCAGCCTCTACCAGACGTGATTGTTGGCCTTATTACACACCTCCAGCCTCTACCAGACGTGATTGTTGGCCTTATTACACACCTCCAGCCTCTACCAGACGTGATTGTTGGCCTCATTACACACCTCCAGCCTTTTCCAGACGTGATTGTTGGCCTTATTACACACCTCCAGCCTCTACCAGACGTGATTGTTGGCCTTATTACACAGCAGCCTCTACCCGACGTGATTGTTGGCCTTATTACACACCTCCAGCCTCTACCAGACGTGATTGTTGGCCTTATTACACCTCCAGCCTCTACCAGACGTGATTGTTGGCCTTATTACACACTTCCAACCTCTACCAGACGTGATTGCTGGCCTTATTACACACCTCCAGCCTCTACCAGACGTGATTGTTGGCCTTATTACACACCTCCAGCCTCTACCAGACGTGATTGTTGGCCTTATTACACACCTCCAGCCTCTACCAGACGTGATTGTTAGCCTTATTACAAACCTCCAGCCTCTACCAGACGTGATTGTTGGCCTTATTACACACCTCCAGCCTCTACTAGACGTGATTGTTGGTCTTATTACAAACCTCCAGCCTCTACCAGACGTGATTGCTGGCCTTATTACACACCTCCAGCCTCTACCAGACGTGATTGTTAGCCTTATTACAAACCTCCAGCCTCTACCAGACGTGATTGTTGGTCTTATTGCAAACCTTCAGCCAAACTAAGGGCAGATCATTATTTTTGCACTATGCAAAGAAAAAATCGCCTGAATTATCAGTCATTGGCGAGTGAGATTGTAGAAATTGGCACCGTTGAGGCAAAAAAGACATTTAACTAGATTTTGAAACCAATTGAGTGTTCAAGATAGGCCTCTGGGGACAGTATTGAATTTCGTGGAACTTAAGTCTTACATTTAGGCTTCTGGCGAGCGAAACGTAGTCCAAAAATACTCAGAATGTTGCATATTTGTATTAGTGTTGGTAGAATTACCGACAATATGTTAGGTAATAGGACACAAGTCCAACTAATGTGACATTTTATTGTAGCAACGTTTCGCTCTCCAGGAGCTTTGTCAAGCCGTTACGGCTTGACAAAGCTCCTGGAGAGCGAAATGTTGCCACAAAATGCCATACTAGTTGCACTTGTGTTCTGTTACCTAACATGTTGCATATTTGTCCATTTATCTAAATTATGTGTATTTTCACATTTTACCATATTCTTCAATGTCACAAATATATAACGTGTTCACTAAACGATTATGTCGAGGACGTTTGTCTTGAAAATGATTCATCACGTCTAGGTTACTTGGAATTGTTATGTGGGAAGGAGGGGTTCCCCGGTGTTACTCCCCCAGATCCCCTCTGCCTATCTGGGCCGAAACCGCGACACCAACATAACGCCTGCTACTAGCGGCAAACATTGAGCTGTCGCTGCGTGTGATCCATGGAAAGTAGCCAAGGGCGAGCCCACTATTACCTTCAGTCTTGGCTAGTCCTCACTGGTTCCCACGAGATTTTTACACGGGAACAAGCCAAGGCAATGGTGGTGTGTTTAGGCTGCCCTCCCACCTCTGCGGTTTGTACATTTGTATGTAGGTCGCGTGCTGTTATTCAGCTTTACGGAGGTGTGGGCCAGGTTCTCTGTTGACCGCAATTGGCAGACTTTGTAGGAGTTTTGATTTTTTTCTCAGTGTAAGAGTGAAGCTGCCTTTTTTTTTTTTTTTGTTAATTGATGTGGACGTTAGGTTTGTCAATTTACTTGTTTCGAACTATTTTTTTTATTTGCAGAATATGACATATGCGCAAACAACACACACGCTTCTTTATCTGAGACTTTTCTCTCATCCAGCTGTTAGTCTTATTCTACAACTTATCGATATTATATACCTTTGATCTAATTATGCTCCTGGTTTACTGAGGTGTAAATGATGTATGTGGTTTATGTTAAAACACATTGAAGTTACTTTAGAAAGCTTCCTCGTAATTGTTACGCATGTAACAAGTTTGTCTGGGTTGATCTTGTGATATCAAAACCTTAACTAATTAAGCAATGTCAAAATGAATTCTTAACGAAACTTTTAAGGAAATCTTTGAGCGCGCGCGCGCCATCAAGATCTGAGTAAAGTTATTCTTCCTGGTGAATAATTTAATAGAATGTGAAAAAAAAACTCTGGAAACATCTAATAGAGAAAATCTTTATTAGTTCCAGAGTTTTTTCATATTCTATTTATTTATAACAATATATTCAACTTCGGCCATTTAAACTTTAAATAAGGATATATGGTATAATTCATCTGAAATCAGTTGTAGATAAGTGGAACAAACTACCTAACAGCGTTAGGTACACAAATATATTTTTAAACGATTTACTGGAGTTGGAAATACAAGAGGAAGTGTAAACCCAGTGAAAGCTGGGTTATAGGTAAAGGAACGTAGGCAACTTAATGGCATTTATTAAGGCAACGTTTTGCCAGGAAAGAAGTGTTGGGTACTGTGTTATACTAATAGTTATATTTGCTAGTGTGTGTTTTAAGTAGGATTCGTGCTAGAATCTTGTTGAAATAAAGCTACCTTTATTCCGTGTAACAGTGTTGGAGCCATAAGGGGCTAACTCCATGCACTTGTGCCTGCGTATGCCTGATTTTTAGATAACCAGAGGTTGTCCAGGTTGTCGCAGCTGATGGAATAATTGTGTTCCATCAGACGTGTGAGATGCTGCTCTTTAGAGAATTCGCTTAACGTCGAGGATCCACGACTCAAACTTTCAGATATAAGAAATATTACTTAAACAAACTTAGATGAATTTAAGAGATTGCGTGAATTTCTTAATTGAGAGAGAACGCAGTGACTATAAAGGGACTACGACTCTCAGTAATCTCCCTTCATGCATAAGGGGGATTGCCAACAAACCCCTCTCCGTCTGCAAGAGGGAACTCGGAAAATTCCTTAAAACAGTTCCTGAGTAGCCGGGTTGTGGTGCATACCTGGAGGTTATTCCGGGGATCAACGCCCCACCCGCGGCCCGGTCCATGATCAGGCCTCCCGATGGATCAGGGCCTGATCAACTAGGCTGTTACTGCTGGCCGCACGCAGTCCAACGTACGAGCCACAGCCCGGCTGATCCGGAACTGACTTAGGTATCTGTCCAGCTCTCTCTTGAAGGCAGCCAGGGGTTTATTGGCAATTCCCCTAATGCTTGATGGGAGGCTGTTGAACAGTCTTGGGCCCCAGACACTTATGGTGTTTTCCCTTAGTGTACCAATGGCGCCCCTACTTTTTATTGGGGGCATTTTGCATCGCCTGCCCAGTCTTTTACTTTCGTAGGGAGTGATTTCTGTGTGCAGATTTGGGACCATTCCTTCCAGGATTTTCCAAGTGTAGATTATGATATCTCTCTCCCTCCTGCGTTCCAACGAGTACAAGTCAAGTGCTTCCAAGCGTTCCCAGTAGTTAAGGTGCTTGACAGAACTTATACGTGCAGTAAAGGATCTCTGTACACTCTGTAGATCTGCGATTTCACCTGCTTTGAATGGAGATGTTAATGTACAGCAGTATTCCAGCCTAGAGAGAACAAGTGATTTGACAAGGATCATCATGCGTTGGATTGCGGGCGGCAGGCACTAACTAGTTGATAGGATCGATCAGGCCAACACCCAGAAGACCTGATCTGGAACTGGGTCGCGGGGGCGATGACTTCTGGAAGCGACTCCAGGAACACGCTGGTAGTGATGCCTATGCAGATCAACATAAGGGCCCGGGGTAGCATCAACCTAGTTGATCGAGTAGTCACCAGGAAAGCCTGGCCTCAGGCCGACTGCCAGAGTAGAACTCTCGAAACTAGTCACAAGCATGTTCCAGATAAATTAATGAAAATGATCTAGTGTAAATAGAACCTGCCTGGCCTGGGCCAGTAGGCCTACAACAGTGTTTCTTACGTTCTTCTGGCTCATTGAGGTGAGAGTAAGTTCTTGTACTATTAACTGGTTTAGGGGAATGTAATTTAAACCGGATCCCCCCTGCCTCTCTCTCTCTCTCTCTCTCTCTCTCTCTCTCTCTCTCTCTCTCTCTCTCTCTCTCTCTCTCTTCCCCTCCCCCCAGGTGTTGGAAAACATTAGGGTGAGAAAGTATGAAGGTGTATTAATGTTAATAATAAAGTGCTTGTATTACTTGGCTGCTTGGATTTGAGATAATGTTATTAGCAATAAGAGGACAAATGACTGCCCTCAACTTGAAGGAAATTGGCACGAATGTATTCATAACTTTATTGAAGACGTTTCGGTCGTTGGACCTTGACCACTTCAAATATATGAAGGGGTCAAAACCCAAGGACCAAAACGTCCTAAATTAAATAAAATTATCCCAAGGGAATGGGTGATCTATCATTGGTTTAACAGTAATTGTTGAATTGGATTAAAATACTTATGTACAATAATTGAAATGCAGTTTTTTTTTTGTTTGGTTTCAAAATTCATTTTTTGGTATATGAAAAGATGTTTACATACGAAGCGGCAATATTAAGCATTTTATCCATATTTCGTTTTATAAGAAAAGAACGATGGATAAAGGTGGCAATATTAAGTACTATTTTATCCGCATACCGCGTTATAAGAAAATAATGGTGGTTAAAAGCGGCAATATTAAGTATTTTTTTCCTTAATGACGTGCAATTTTTGCGAAACAAAGCGCGCCTTTGTGTGTGGCATCAGGTGTGTAACGATTTGCAAGTGGCCGAGCGAATCCGGTTGTTGCTTTAGTAGGTTGGTGCATATGTTCCAGGGAGGGGACGGGACGGGGAGGTGGTGGTAGAGGGGGATTGAAGGCTACCACCAGAAACACACACTTCACCTCTCCTTCCCCTCGCCTCCCATCGCCGTCCCTTCACAGACTTAGACACAAGCAGACACGCTCGCACGCACGCACATACATACACACACAAACACACACACAAACACACACACACACACACACACACACACACACACACACACACACACACACACACACACACACACACACACACACACACACACACACACACAGGCAGGCAGGCAGGAACCATACATAGCTTTAAGACGAGGTATGACAAAGCTCAGGAAGCAGAGAGAGGACCTAGTAGCGATCAGTGAAGAGGCGGGGCCAGGAGATGAGTCTCCATCCCTACCTGGAGGGCATTCCGGGGATCAACGCCCCCTCGGCCCGGTCCACGACCGGGCCTCCCGGTGGATCAGGGCCTGATCAACGAGGCTGTTACTGCTGGCCGCACGCAATCCAACGTGCGAACCACAGCCCGACTGATCCGGCACCGTCTTTAGGTATCTGTCCAGCTCCCTCTTGAAGAAAACCAGGGGTCTTCCCGTAATGCCCCTTATTGCTGGTGGGAGGCTGTTGAACAGTCTTGGGCCCCGGACACTTATTGTGCTTTCTCTTAGTGTACCAGTGACGCCCCTACTTTTCACTGGGGGTATGTTGCATCGCCTGCCAAAGCTTTTGCTTTTGTATGGAGTGATTGCTGTGTGCATATTAGGGACCAGTCCCTCCAGAATCTTCCAGGTGTAGATTATAATATCTCTCGCCTGCGCTCTAGTGAGTATAAGTCAAGTGCTTCCAGGCGCTCCCAGTAGTTAAGGTGTTCGATGGAACTTATATGTGCAGTAAAGGTTCTCTGTACATTCTCTAGCTCTGCAATTTCACCTGCCTTGAATGAAGATGTTAATGTACAGCAGTATTCCAGCCTAGAAAGAATAAGTGATTTAAAAAGGATCATCATTGGTTTAGCATCCCTTGTCTTAAATGTTCTCATTATCCATCCTATCAGTTTCCTAGCAGATGCGATAGTGGCATTGTTGTGGTCCTTGAAGGTGAGGTCTTCGGACATTACCACACCCAGGTCCTTCACATTACTTTTCCGCTCTATTGTGTGATTAGAGTTTGTAGTGTACTCAGTCCTAGTTATTATTTCCTCCAGTTTTCCATAACGGAGTAGTTGGAATTTGTCTTCATTGAACATCATATTGTTCTCTGTTGCCCATTGGAAAACTTGGTTTATATCTTCTTGGAGCTTTGCCGTGTCCTCAATGGATGACACTCTCATGCAGATCCTAATATCGTCTGCAAAAGGTGATACAGTGCTGTGGTTTACATCTCTGTCTATGTCTGATATGATAATAAGGAACAGGATAGGTGCGAGTACTGTGCCTTGTGGGACAGAGCTCTTCACTATGGCATCATCTGATTTAACTCCGTTTACCGCTACTCTTCGTGTGCGATTGGTTAGAAAGTTGAAGATCCATCTGCCTACTTTGCCGGTTATGCCTTTAGCACGCATTTTGTGTGCTATTACACCATGGTCGCACTTGCCAAAGGCTTTTGCAAAGTCTGTGTATTCTACATCCGCATTCTGTTTGTTTTCCAGTGCATCTAGGACCATATCATAGTGGTCAAGCAGTTGCGAAAGGCAGGAGCGACCTGCTCTGAGACCATGTTGCCCTGGGTTGTGCAATTTTTGGGAGTCCAGGTGGTTTGCTATCCTGCTTCTTAGAACTCTTTCGAAGATTTTTATGATGTGGGACGTTAAAGCTATTGGTCTATAGTTCTTAGCTATTGCTTTGCTGCCACCTTTATGGAGTGGGGCTATATCTGTTGTTTTTAGTGACTGGAATCTCGCCTGTGTCTAAGCTCCTTCTCCATAGCATACTTAGGGCCCGTGAGAGGGGTTTCTTGCAGTTTTTAATGAACACCGAGTTCCACGAGTCTGGGCCTGGGGCTGAGTGCATGGGCATGTCGTCGATGGCTTTCTCAAAGTCTAGAGGAGTTACGGTTATGTCATAAATCTGGCCTACATTGGCAGGGTTTTGAGGCTCATTCATGAAAAAATTGTTTGGAGTGTCTATCTTTAAACTGGTTAGTGGCTCGCTGAACACTGAGTCATACTGCAATTTCAGTATCTCTCTCATTTCTTAGTTGTCGTCAGTGTAGGATCCGTCTTGTCTGAGCAGGGGCTCTATACTAGAAGTGGTTTTTGACTTGTTTTTGGCGTATGAAAAGAAATATTTTGAATTTCTTTCAATTTCATTAATCGCTTTTAGCGCCTCTTGTCTCTCCTGGATCTTGTATGAGTCCTTTAACTTCAGCTCAATATTTTCTACTTCCCTGGTTAGCACTTCCTTCCGTGTATCAAATAATCTGGCATTCTTGAGGAGCTCAATGATTCTTCGTCTTCTCCTGTAGAGGGAGCGTCTCTCTCCAGTTTACTTCTTCTTTTCTTTTGTCTTACAGGAATATACCTTGAACATACTTCAGCTACCAGGAGGGTGATCTTTTCTAGGCATTGGTTAGGGTCCATGTAATTTAAGATATCCTCCCAGCATGTTTCATTTAGGGCATAGTTTACCTGATCCCAAATGATGTTCTTGTTGTTGAATTTGGTAAAGTTACACTCATAACTGTATGCATCTTGCCGATCAGGACTCCTGTGTATGCAAGTCTGGACTTCGATTAGATTGTGATCAGAATTTGTTGTTTTTGATATTGTTTTATTCCTTACCAGGTCCTCATTATTTGTGAAAATAAGGTCTAGTGTGTTCTCCAGTCTTGTTGGCTCCAGGAGATGAGTCTCGACCCCTGCAACCACAATTAAGTGAGTACACAGGAGCCAGGAGCTATGACTCGATCCCTTCAACCACAACTAGGTGAGTACACACACACACACACACACACAGGGATCAGTCCTAGGACCGGTGCTGTTTCTGGTATTTGTGAACATGACGGAAGGAATAGACTCCGAAGTGTCCCTGTTTGCAGATGATGTGAAGTTGATGAGAAGAATTCAATGGGACGAGGACCAGGCAGAACTACAAAGGGATCTGGACAGGCTGCAGGCCTGGTCCAGCAATTGGTTCCTGGAGTTCAACCCCACCAAGTACAAAGTCTAGGGGGCCAGAGACTACAAATCTCACTCAAGGAAAAAGATTACACCAGACACATCTCCTGAGGCGCACATCAACTAAATAATTGCTACAGCATATTGGCGCCTAGCAAACCTAAGAGCAGCATTCCGACATCTTCATAAGGAATCGTTCAGGACCCTGTACACTGTGTACGTTAGGCCCACATTGGAGTATGCGGCACCAGTTTGGAACCTACACCTAGCCAAGCACGTAAACAAACTAGAGAAAGTGCAAAGGTTTGCAACAAGACTAGTCCCAGAGCTAAGGGGCATGTCCTACGAGGAGAGGTTAAGGGAAATCAACCTGACGACACTGGAGGACAGGAGAGATGGGGGAAACATGATAGCCACATATAAAATACTGAGAGGAATTAACAAGGTGGACAGAGACAGAATGTTCCAGAGATGGGACACAGTAGGAAGTTGAAGACACAGATGAATCACAGGGATGTTAAGAAGTATTTCTTCAGTCACAGAGTAGTCAGGAAGTGGAATAGTTTGGGAAGCGATGTAATAGAGGCAGGATCCATTCACAGCTTTAAGCAGAGGTATGATAACGCTAATGGTGCAGGGAGAGAGACCCAGTAGCGGCGTGTGAAGAGGCGGGGTTAGGATCTATGACTCTACACCTGCAACCACAACTAGGTGAGTACACACATACAGCAACAAGGGGTCACAGTTGGAATGAATCAAATGGATGTTAGGAAGTATTTAGTCACATAGTTTTCGGTAAGTGGAATAGTCTGGGAAGTGATGTAGTGGAGGCAGGATCCATACATAGCTTTAAGAAGAGGTACGATAAAGCTCATGGAGCGGGAAGAGTGACCTAGTAGCGGCCAGCGAAGAGGCGGGGCCAGGAGCTGTGAATCGATCCCTGCAACCACAACTAGGTGAGAGAGAGAGAGAGAGCGCGCGCGCGCACACACACACACACACACACACACACACACACACACACACACACACACACACACACACACACACACACACACAACAGACCAAGTTTCTTAGTGACAAGTGCCTTGGACAAAATGGTAACTAACACAGGATGTTCCAGAGATACAACAAGGGGTCACAGTTGGAAGTTAAAGATTCACATGAGTCACAGGGATGTTAGGAGGTACTTTTACAGTTATAGTGTTGTAAGGAAATTAAGAAATTAGAGAAAGTCCAAAGGTTTGCAGCAATACTAGTCCAGAAGCTAAGGGATATGTCCTACGAGGAAAGGTTAAGGGAAATCAACATGACACTGCAAGACAGGAGGGAAAGGGGGGCATGGTAACAACAAAAATATACTGAGAAGAATCGAGAAAGTGGATAGGGACAGTATATTTCAGAGATGGGATACAGCAACAAGGGGTCACAATTAAAAGTTGAAAACCCGGATGAGCCACAGGGATGCTAGGAAGTATTTCTCCAGTCATAGAGTTGTCAATCTGGAGAGTGATGTAGTGGAGGCAAGATCCATAAGTAGCTTTAAGAAGTGGTACGATAAGGCTCTTGGAGTAGGGAGAGTGAGTAGATCTAGTAGCGACCAGCAAAGAGGAGGGACCAGGAGTCACTAATCGACCCCTGCACCCACAAATAGGTGAGTACAAGGACGGCTCTGCATGTACGTATCCACATAAAAGTCCCACCTGTGAACACGACTCCCACCTGTGAACATAACCCCCTCCCTCGTACACCCACCGACTTATTCTACTTTGATTTCCACACAAGGTCCCAACTTCAGTTTCTAAACGCGTCCAGTAAACCTGCAAACATTATATTCTTTGAGTTAGGTTACATAAATCTTGAAAAACGCATAATTAACCACAAGCAAATTAAAAAAGGCTGCTATACATTTGGCAGAGAGCTGAATGAAAATTCAATAAACGTTCACGAGGTTCATGCACTAACGATTAGAAAGAATGAATAAGGGGAAAGAGAACAAGACCAGATAGAACTGAGGGAAAATGAACTGTGAAAGGATGGATACTTAAGAAACATAACCCTTGAAAACAGGAGAACCTGAGGGGACATTATAATGACAGAAAATTCTCAGGAGACGAGGCAGAGTGGTTTCAGGTGCGAAATAAAGGAGCAGGAGAAAGACATATATGAGACATATGGATGTTAAGAGGCAAGCACCATACATAGTTTCAAGGGCAGGTATGATTGGGTCCTGGAGGACAAAGGAATTAAAAAAGTTACGGGACAGGGCCAACATGTGTGTGTCAACCTCTGCGGACACACCTGGGCAAAACACTTTAGAACAGGCCCTCCCACGTGCATACCTTGACACCTTACACTCACCCACAGGGAAGACCAGAAATATGCGGAACTAAATTAGTGGAGGCAGCAGTGATAAGTTTAAATCAACACGTAATGGAACCAAGACATAAGGGGATGAACTAGTAAGACTTGATCTGGTTTTCACCATATACGAATAAACAGTGTTGATTAAGTCGACTGTAGGCAGGTGCCTGCGATCATATATTATGCTTTAAGTATCGGATAAAAATGGAGATAGGAAGAGAGCTGGAGGTAGAAACTGTAAGAAAGCGAAACTAAAATAGGGGACTATGAATGTGCGAGAAGGAATGGAAGATATGGAGAACATAAAACGACAAAAGATTGGGAAACAAGCTGAAGAACTAGGCATGAATATACTAAGGAAATCTACCTTTGCTTCACAGCGCCATAGAAGATGATTGTAAATAACAGCTGAAAATGCAAAGGAAAAATAGAGGAGGTGCAAATGGAAGATGAGAGAAAAGTACAATATGTGAAATGCCTAGTTGAAGATTCAGTAAGGTCTTTTCAGACTAAATATGGGAAGTGCTTGAAAACGGCGAAATTGAGAGACAAAGGTAAAAAGTTGCAAGTATCAGCGAAGGAAAAGTATCTAGGAGTTATTATCACACCAAACATTTCTCCGGAAGTACACACTAACAATATAACCTCAGCAGCGGCACAGGCAAGACAGCGAAACTGAAAACAGCACTCATGAATTTGAACTACAAGTGCTTCACATTTTATGCACGGCATATGTTGGGTCAGTTATCAAGTATGTGGCCCAAACGTGGGTCACAAAGCTACAAAAATATCCCAGTGTTTGCAACTAGACTAGTCCTAGTACTGAAAGCAAGGCACTTTGAGAAGATTGAATATGAAAATGGTATACAGTACCGACAGGTTGATAAGTAAGACACATATGTAACAGTTAGGTATCTTTATTCCGAAACGTTTCACCTACACAGTAGGCTTCTTCAGCCAGTGGTCTACAAGGGTGATGGACTGATTACATCGTCTTCACGTCTCTACTACTTCTGCTAACTCTTCTGTACTCGACTGAAGAAGCCTACTGTGACCTAACTGTTGAACATGTGTCTCTATTACTTTTAGGAGAGGCTGAAGGAACTGCACCTAAAGATTAAAGAAGACTATAATAACATAAAAACTTTAAGAGGAATTGATAGAGCAGTGAGGAATAGACTAAAAGGTCCTGGGACAAGGGAAATCAGATGGAAGCTGAAGACACAGATAAAACATAGGAATTTTCTTTCAACAAACCGGCCGTATCCCACCGAGGCAGGGTGGCACAAAAAAAAAAGTTTCTCATTTTAAATTTAGTAATATATACAGGATAAGAGGTTACTAGCCCCTTGCTCCCGGTATTTTTGTCGCCTCTTACGACACGCATGGCTTACGGAGGAAGAATTCTGTTCCACTTCCCATGGAGAAACCACAGGGATGTTAGGAAAATATTTATTTAGCTTCAAAGTGGCTAAAAATTGGAATGAATTTGAAGGAGTTGTGGAGGCAAAATCAGTACTCAAATTTAAGACTAAATATAGTAAGATTAATATCTTTTTTCTTCACTATATATATGTCCACAAGATTATATACACAGAGAGCTTACTTTAAAGAATCAAGAATCCTTGACTGGTTGTAAAGAGTTGACATGTTGCCTTAATGATCCTCGGGTAGTGAATAGGCTTAAAACCCAATATGATAAAGCTCAAAAGGTAAAAAATCAGTAATGATGATAAAGATAGTTTAGTAGGCGGGGTCAGAAGCCTAGTCTCGACCCCTGCCAGCACAAATTGGCTATTATAAGTGCCCTACACCCTATGCCTACTTACCCCTTCCTTCCTCTCTCACGCACACATTCAAGTAGGTTCAGATATGAGGGGAAGGGAAAAGAGCGTACATAAAAAATAAACCAATATTTAATGTGTTTCATAATAGTACGATAATCTTCGATGACTTACCGGTAGTGGGGAGGGCTAGTCACAGGGCGGTACACATTAATTGGCTGTCTATCTACCTTCCTACCTGCCGCTCTAGGGCCAGGCCTCCTGGTTAACAGCTGGGTCAACCAGACTGCTGGGTTGGCAGCACATAATCTGACGTTGGTACCACAGTCTGGCTAGTCGGAAACAGTTTGCAAGAACTTTTCAAGTTTACTGTTGGAGGCACTTTGAGGTCTGTTAACATAAGAACATAAGAAAGGAGGAACACTGCAGGAGGCCTGTTGGCCCATATTAGGCAGGTCCTTTACAATTCATCCCACTAACAAAACATTTGCCCAACCCAATTTTCAATGCTACCCAAGAAATAAGCTCTGATATGAAAGTCCCACTCAAATCCAACCCCTCCCACTCATGTACTTATCCAACCTAAATTTGAAACTACCCAAAGTCCCAGCCTCAATAACCCAACTAGGTAGACTGTTCCACTCATCAACTACCCTATTTCCAAACCAATACTTTCCTATGTCCTTTCTAAATCTAAACTTATCTAATTTAAATCCATTACTGCGGGTTCTCTCTTGGAGAGACATCCTCAAGACCTTATTAATATCCCCTTTATTAATACCTATCTTCCACTTATACACTTCGATCAGGTCTCCCCTCATTCTTCGTCTAACAAGTGAATGTAACTTAAGAGTCTTCAATCTTTCTTCATAAGGAAGATTTCTAATGCTATGTATTAATTTAGTCATCCTACGCTGAATGTTTTCTAACGAATTTATGTCCATTCTGTAATATGGAGACCAGAACTGAGCTGCATAATCTAGGTGAGGCCTTACTAATGATGTATAAAGCTGCAGTATGACCTCTGGACTTCTGTTGCTTACACTTCTTGATATAAATCCCAGTAATCTATTTGCCTTATTACGTACGCTTAGGCATTGCTGTCTTGGTTTAAGGTTGCTGCTCACCATAACCCCCAAGTCCTTTTCGCAATCTGTATGGCTAAGTTCTACATTATTTAACTTATAAGTGCTAGGGTTATGGACGCTCCCGAGCTTCAGAACCTTGCATTTATCTACAATGAACTGCATCTGCCACTTTTCTGACCAAGAATAGAGTTTGTTTAAATCATCCTGAAGTTCCATAACATCTACGTTTGAATCAATTATCCTACCTATCTTTGTGTCATCGGCGAATTTGCTCATATCACTAGTAATTCCCTCATCAAGATCATTGATATATATTATAAACAACAACTGGCCCAAGACTGATCCCTGTGGAACGCCACTTGTTACAGATCCCCACTCGGATTTAACCCCATTTATGGACACTCTCTGCTTCCTGTCAGTGAGCCATGACTCGATCCACGAGAGCACTTTTCCCCCAATGCCATGAGCTGCCACTTTCTTTAACAGTCTATGGTGCGGAACTCTATCAAAAGCCTTACTAAAATCTAAGTAAATAATATCAAATTCTTTATCGTGGTCAACAGCCTCAAAAGCTTTACTGAAGAAAGTTAATAAATTAGTTAGACAAGACCGGCCTTTAAAAATGGGGAATGTATGAGGGTATAGTGGTACCAGCGCTTTTATATGGGTGTGAAGCATGGGTTGTGAATGTTGCAGCGAGGATGAGGCTGGATGCAGTGGAGATGTCATGTTTGAAGGCAATGTGTGTTGTGAACATTATACAGAGAATTCGTAGATTGGAGATTAGGTGTGGGATTACTAAAAGTGTTATCTACAGGGCTGAAAAGGGTTTCTTGATGTGGTTCGGACATTTAGAGAGGGTAGAACAAATTAGGATGACTTGGATTGCGTAAAAATCTGTGGTGGAGGTAAGGCAGGATAGGGGTCATCCTAGGAGAGTTTGGAGGGAGGAGGTAAAGGAGCTTTTGTGTGATGGGTTTAGACATCCAGCAAGCTTGTGAGTTTATTAGATAGGAGTGAGTGGAGGCAAGTGGTTTTTATGACTGGACGAGCTATTGGAATGTGAAGAAGGTAACATTTATGAAGGGATTCGCGGAAACTGGTTAGCCAGACTTGAGTCCTGGAGGAGGGGTGGGGATATTTGCAGTTTTGAACCACAGTATCGGCGCCCCTCAGGAAAGATTTATGGAATGAGTGATGGTGAAAGAGTTTCTTCTTTTTTGGGGTCACCCTGCTTTGGTGGGAGATGGCCGGTTTGTTAAAAAGAATAAATATATAAATCACATGGATCACAGCTGTGTTACTATCACATCTGTGAAGAAAATAGGAAGATGGATAATGAGAACCTTCAAAACAAGAAATGCCAAACCAATGATCCTTCTTAAATCACTTGTTCTCTCTAGGCTGGAATACTGCTGTACATTAACATGTCCATTCAAGGCAGGGGAAATCACAGACCTAGAGAATGTCCGGAGAACCTTTCCTGCACATAAAAGTTCCGTCAAACACCTTAGCTATTGGAAATGCTTGGAATCACTTCATTTGTAGTTACTGGAGCTCAGGCGAGAGAGATGCATCATAATCTACACCTGGAAAATCCTAGAGGGACTGGTCCCAAATCTGCACACTGAAGAAAGTTAATAAATTAGTTAGACAAGACCGGCCTTTAAAAATGGGGAATGTATGAGGGTATAGTGGTACCAGCGCTTTTATATGGGTGTGAAGCATGGGTTGTGAATGTTGCAGCGAGGATGAGGCTGGATGCAGTGGAGATGTCATGTTTGAAGGCAATGTGTGTTGTGAACATTATACAGAGAATTCGTAGATTGGAGATTAGGTGTGGGATTACTAAAAGTGTTATCTACAGGGCTGAAAAGGGTTTCTTGATGTGGTTCGGACATTTAGAGAGGGTAGAACAAATTAGGATGACTTGGATTGCGTAAAAATCTGTGGTGGAGGTAAGGCAGGATAGGGGTCATCCTAGGAGAGTTTGGAGGGAGGAGGTAAAGGAGCTTTTGTGTGATGGGTTTAGACATCCAGCAAGCTTGTGAGTTTATTAGATAGGAGTGAGTGGAGGCAAGTGGTTTTTATGACTGGACGAGCTATTGGAATGTGAAGAAGGTAACATTTATGAAGGGATTCGCGGAAACTGGTTAGCCAGACTTGAGTCCTGGAGGAGGGGTGGGGATATTTGCAGTTTTGAACCACAGTATCGGCGCCCCTCAGGAAAGATTTATGGAATGAGTGATGGTGAAAGAGTTTCTTCTTTTTTGGGGTCACCCTGCTTTGGTGGGAGATGGCCGGTTTGTTAAAAAGAATAAATATATAAATCACATGGATCACAGCTGTGTTACTATCACATCTGTGAAGAAAATAGGAAGATGGATAATGAGAACCTTCAAAACAAGAAATGCCAAACCAATGATCCTTCTTAAATCACTTGTTCTCTCTAGGCTGGAATACTGCTGTACATTAACATGTCCATTCAAGGCAGGGGAAATCACAGACCTAGAGAATGTGCAGAGAACCTTTCCTGCACATAAAAGTTCCATCAAACACCTTAGCTATTGGAAATGCTTGGAATCACTTCATTTGTAGTTACTGGAGCTCAGGCGAGAGAGATGCATCATAATCTACACCTGGAAAATCCTAGAGGGACTGGTCCCAAATCTGCACACAGAAATTACTCCGTATGAAAGCAAAAGATTGAACAGACGGGGCAGCATGCCCCCAATGAAAAGTAGGGGTGTCTTGGTATACTAAGAGAAAACACTAAGTGTGCAGGGCCCAAGACTGTTCAACAGTCTCCCACCAGGCATAAGAGGAATTACCAATAGACCTCTGGCTGTTTTCAAGAGGGAGCTGGACAGATAATTAAAGTCAGTACCTGACCAGTCTGGCTGTGGTTTATACGTTGGACTACATGCAGCCAGCAGTAACAGCCTGGTTGATCAGGTTCTGATTCACAGGGAGGCCTGGTCAAGGAATGGGCTGCGGGGGCGTTATATATTATATATGTCGTGTTGCTCTTTGCTGATGACACTGTGCTTTTGGGAGATTCTGAGGAAAAGTTGCAGAGGTTGGTGGATGCGTTTGGTAGGGTATGTAAAAGAAGAAAATTAAAAGTGAATATAGGAAAGAGTAAGGTGATTAGGATAAAAAAAATAGGTGACAAAAGATTGGATATCAGATTGGAGGGAGAGAGTATGGAGGAGGTGAATGTATTCAGATATTTAGGAGTGGACATGTCAGCAGATGAGTCTTTGAAGGATGAGGTGAATCATAGAATTGATGAGGGGAAAAAGGTGAGTGGTGCACTTGGAGTCTGTGAAGACAAAGAACTTTGTTCATGGAAGCAAAGAGGGGAATGTATGAGAGTATAGTTATACCAATGCTCTTATATGGGTGTGAAGCATGGGTGGTGAATGTTGCAGCGAGGAGAAGGCTGGAGGCAGTGGAGATGTCATGTCTGAGGGCAATGTGTGGTGCGAACATAATGCAGAAAATTCATAGTTCGGAAATTAGGAAGAGTTGTGGGATTACTAAAACTATTATCGAGAGGGCAGAGGAGGGGTTGTTGAAGTGGTTTGGACATGTAGAGAGGGTGGAACAAAATAGAATGACTTCGAGATTGTATAAATTTGTGGTGGAGGGAAGGTGGGGTAGAGATCGGCATGGGAAAGGTTGGAGGGAGGGGTAAAAAGAGGTTTTGAGCGCGAGGGGCTTGGACTTCCAGCAAGCGTGCGTGAGCGTGTTTAATAGTGAATGGAAACAAATGGTTTTTAGGACTTGATGTGCTGTTGGAGTGTGAGCAAGGTAACATGAAGGGATTCAGGGAAACCGGCAGGCCAGACTTGAGTCCTGGAGATGGGAAGTACAGTGTCTGCACTCTGAAGGAGGGGTGTTAATGTTGCAGTTTTATAACTGTAGTGTAAGCGCGCCACTGGCAAGACAGTGATGGAGTGAATGACGATGAAAGTTTTTTTTCGGGCCACCCTGCCTTGGTGGGAGACGGCCGATGTGTTAATAAAAAAACTAAAAAATACCGTGCTGAATAGGTAAAACTTCCGATTTTGGCTTAAATAGCAACGCTCTTCTTGCCGAACAAGGCAAGCGAAAATTTATATATGGAATTATTTCGCAAAAATCATTCTGAGTCTAACGGAAAAAAAGTTTCATTGTGTTTATGTATTATTAATTATTGTAAACTTGTATAAAATATATTTAACTGGATTTGACTAAATTAAATTGCACTTGTTATAATTAGGTTAGGTAGGTTTCCTAAAGTTCTTTGGGTACAAAATTATTAATTTTTATATTAACACTAATGGAAAAATATATCTTTAAATGTATAAGATAAAATTTTAGAAAGGACTTAATTTTAAGTGAGTTCTTGCAAATTGACCACTTTAACCTATTCGGCACGATATATATATATATATATATATATATATATATATATATATATATATATATATATATATATATATATATATATATATATATATATATATATAAATCATTATTATAAATTGGCAGCATTGAACCCCTGAAGGAAGTTGTCTTGATGCTGGTGAAGGTCCCTAATCCAAGTAACTGGACTTATCCTCCCGTCCGTGGTTCGAACCCGATTGCCTCTCCAGGCGGCGCTGTGTAACCCCTACGGTTTAACGCTTCCCACTGATTAAAAAACTATCACCATTGAAATCAGTATTGACTATATTTGAATTATGTGTGTCGAAAAATAAAACCTTGGACCCTCTGTGCTTAAATTTTTAATCTCGTATGTTTAATGGACCTCTGGTTTTATTCTGTATAGTCCTTGTGGCTTAGCGCTTCTTTTTGATTATAATAATAATAATCTGGTTTTATTAATGGCATTGTGAAGATTTTGAAGTAACCATTATTTTTCAGGTATAATTACGACTTATGTTAGTCGCTTTCCATCCCGTAATTTAGGTGTTTATATGCTCGCAGTAAAAAATATCTGCACATTCTTCAGATTTGCTATTTCACCATCCGTAAATAGTTGTGTTAGTGTTCGGCTTTATGTTAAACAGTTGTTTTGAGTCGCATCTTAGGGAACAGGATCGTATACATTTGAACCTCCGTTCAACAGTGTATAAACAATAAGGTTTTCACCAAGTCTGTATATTATAGGCATTTTGATTGTTTTCCGTACCTCAAAAACTACGTCAAATATCTGAAGTCTGTAGAATTGCTAAGATGCATCGCAGTCTTCCTCCACCAGTGATGATACACGTGCAGATTTGAACGCTTCCTGGTGCTGCTTCTCAGTTTCCTTGCCAGACTTACTGCGGCCCTTATTAAAAATTTCTTATTAATAGTTAAAATTATCTTTCATATGTGTATTTAAACTAATTTTAAATAAAGAAAATGGCACTTGTAAGTTTGCAGGAACGTTCGGACAATGATGTTGAGAATTGCGTAAAAAAATAACTGAGTAAAATGCGAATTTTGTTGTATGATATTGTCCAGTTTCTTAGAATGGTACACACACAAGCCAAGATACTTTTAAACTGTTTGCAACCTGCCGCTACCTCGCACACGTGTTTAACTACCTCTCACCAAATCTGGATGGGAGGATGCATAAAATAAATCCAGTGAAAAGCAGGGACACACGATAACATTGTTAACATCGGCGGCCCAAGACGTGCTACCAGGTATCAAAAACATTTCGGGAACAAGAGTATGATTTCAAGAGGAAAATGGATCGCTACTTAAAGTACCAGATCAACCAGGCTGTGATGACTATGTGCGCCAGGGGGCCGCCAACAGCAACAGTCTAGTTAAAAAGACAATGAACGGAAAAGTCTGGCCCCAGGCCGGGCTGAAAGGTTAGAACAACTCTCTCAACCAGTCACAAGTATATATATGGTGAATGTAAGTCGAAGCTATGAGATTTACCTACACTATTATGTTTTTATTTGTGTTGAGTGTTCATGTTCGTTGCTTTTATTATTTGTTAATTTTGACCTTGTTTTTAATATATTTAGCATATATTTTTTCTTGTCTGTGAGCGCTGAGTGACTTACGTGATCAAGGTGCTCAAACATGTCACAGCTACTACTACTAATTTCATATTACATGTTCATGAGAGGTAAAGAAAAGAACAGCAGCCTTATCACTGCAGTGTATTTGCGTTCGTAAGTTTCACATTTGTGTGAGTGTATGGTGGTAGACTACTTCCCTGAAGGTGGGGAGTAGCTGGTAGATAAGACAACAAACTGGGCTCACTACCTAATAGTTATATCTTGTCGGGGGAGATCAGCGATGTTTTGAGGGGCGTGATGGGTGTGCAACGTGGCAGGTTGCTGTCTCCATCCAGCTGCACCACACCTGCTAAGTATTACCCACACTGTCGCGTTGGCATCACCTACCACCCTCCCTTCATCAACTACCAGTCCTCTTCCTCATCACTAGCCCTCCCCCAACTCCCTGCCAACATCTACAACTGTCATCCCCCATAACTCCCTGCCAACATATACAACTGTCATCCCCCATAATTCCCTGCCAACATCTACATCTGTCATCCCCCATAACACCCTGCAAACATGTCTGCCACTACCATCCACCACGTTCACCTCCTAGCCACCACCTCACCCTACCAGGGTGAGTGAGGCAAAGGTGTATTGTGGTGTGATGATTGTAGATGAGGACTGGGAGGGAGGTACTGAGGGAGGCTGGAGGGAGGAAGGGAAGGAGGGAGGCTGGTGTAATGAATGTTTAGAGTTTCAAGTGACCTGCGCCAGGTTGCCACCTGCAACACGTCTCCCACACACAACCTCTTCAGTTCTAGCCTTTTTTTTTTTACCTAATAATTATACTTCATTTCTACGCGCTCGAAATTTTTCAGAAGTTTCGATGTTCTTATTTAGGTTAGGTTGGGAACGTTGGCGAGAAAGATATAATACACACTTGGAAAATTCTAGAGGAATTGATCTCAGATTTGCTCACACAAATCAGTTCGTGAAAGCAAAAGGCTCGGATGGGTGTGCCAAATACCCAGAATGAAAAGCAGGGGTGCATTGAGTACGTTAAGGTAAAAATCAATAAGTGTAAAGGGACCAGGACTTTTCAGTACCTTCCCTTCATATATAAGGGGATTCCTCAAGTCAATTCATGATCAGCCGGTATGTGGTGCATACGTTGGGCTGCGTATGGCTAGTACCAACAGCCTTGTTTATCAAGCCATCCGCCGGGAAGCCTGGTCTGGGGCTGGGTCGCCCGGGGGGGTGACATTAACCCTTGGACCACATTCAAAGTAGGTTAACCTACATTAATATATTCATCAATAACAACACTGCGCTAGCCAAGGATTCGAACCCATGTTGTACTGGCCCGCCATTATGAGCGAGGACCACATGACGCCTTAACAGGACCACCCAATCCTACAAGAACCAAGCACCCATCCAAGCTAGGTGTGTACACCAAGCTGGGCTAGTACACCAAACAGGGATGAGAATGAAATTAGCTTGAAAGCTCCTACACCTCCGTATGTCCTCGGACCAAGAGTAACACACCTAGCTTGGCTGGGTGCTTGGTTCTTGTAGGATTGGGTGGTTCTGTGGGTTAAGGCGTCATGTGGTTCTCGCTCACAGTGGGCCAGTACAACATGGGTTCGAATCCTTTGCTAGCACAGTGTTGCTATTGATCAGTACCACTCGTTCGTGATTACAATAATTAATATATTTATGTATAATTGACAATAACAGAATGAAGAACTTGGTGTGTCTTACGTTTGGCAGCACGGGCAATATTGCAATATTTGGAGAGTATGTTTTCTTAACGTTAAAGAATATTGGAGGCTGGGCTGCTACACCACAAGGATCAGCATAACACATACTGGCTCAGCATTTCCTGGATGGGGGAAGTCACATTGCACAGTAAATACTTGTGTGTGTATTGAGGTTTTGCATGTGAGGTCACTGGTTGCTTGTCGACCATATTGGAGGTGCAGCCAAACGGACAACCACGTACACGTTCTGTTCTTGTAATATTTATTTCGTCTTTCTCCATTCAAAGCAGGTGAAATCGCAGATCTAGAGAGTGTACAGAGATCCTTTACTGCACGTATAAGTTCTGTCAAGCACCTTAACTACTGGGAACGCTTGGAAGCACTTGACTTGTACTTGTTGGAACGCAGGAGGGAGAGATATATCATAATCTACACTTGGAAAATCCTGGAACGAATAGTCCCAAATCTGCACACAGAAATCACTCCCTACGAAAGTAAAAGACTGGGCAGGCGATGCAAAATGCCCCCAATAAAAAGTAGGGATGCCATTGGTACACTAAGGGAAAACATCATAAGTGTCCGGGGCCCAAGACTGTTCAACAGCCTCCCATCAAGCATTAGGGGAATTGCCAATAAACCCCTGGCTGCCTTCAAGAGAGAGCTGGACAGATACCTAAGTCAGTTCCGGATCAGCCGGGCTGTGGCTCGTACGTTGGACTGCGTGCGGCCAGCCTAGTTGATCAGGCCCTGATCCATCGGGAGGCCTGGTCATGGACCGGGCCGCGGGTGGGGCGTTGATCCCCGGAATAACCTCCAGGTAACGCCTCTACGATGCTTAGGTCTTGTCATGTTGAGTGTACTAGTGGATTAAGATAATAAGTGACAAAGCAAAGTTAACGTTAGGTGAACACTGTTATTATTGCAAAGCACTACATTACTCGTACGGGTTTACCACTGAATTGTAATATAATTACATTCAAAGGGGAAGTGTTAAACCTGTATTGGTTATACGGGATCTGGGGAATGGGAAGTAATCAAGAGTTAATCCAAGGCAAGGGAGAATAGCTCCAATTCCTTTGATCTGCATAAGAACTCTTCATTGGTGCAGTGAGTAGAGAAATAAACATTCCATGTTTAATACAAATATTATAGGTTAAATTCATAACAAGTCAGCATAACAATCCTGGCCCAGGGCCATGATCCACGAGTCAGCATAACAAGCCTGGCCCAGGGCCATGCTCCACGAGTCAGCATAACAAGCCTGGCCCAGGGCCATGCTCCACGAGTCAGCATAACAAGCCTGGCCCAGGGCCATGATCCACGAGTAGAAAAACCCTCGAAACTCATCAGAGGTGTTTTTACTCGTATATTTATAATTGTGTCGTAGCGTCACCAGTTGGTCACAAATGTAGTTCAAGGTGGGTGATAATATGAAGCGTCAAACCTTCACATTAGTTGACAGATGGACTGGTGGCTATTTTGTGAATGTTTACAACTAAGAGACGTGGTGCTGCAGCGAAGCCCTCGTTGCACAGGTGCTGCAGCGAAGCCCTCGTTGCACAGGTACTGCAGCGAAGCCCTCGTTGCACAGGTACTGCAGCGAAGCCCTCGTTGCACAGGTACTGCAGCGAAGCCCTCGTTGCACAGGTGCTGCAGAAACATAAGTAGACATTTTATTATATACGACGTTTCACCTATTATGTTCTTTATGAACACAAAGTTCTTATGTTTCATATAGTGCCGGTTATATGAGATTCACTCACATTTTTACCTACGAGATGCTTTATTATCTAAATTGTGTTTAATAAAATATCAGCTTTTGCTATACAAGTTTTTTTTTTTTTTTTGTCTACCGGGCCCATGCAGGTACTTGCCACTGATGTAGATTTCTTGCCCAGCCAAATTACTGGCATGTCTCAAGGCATTTGTAGACCTTTATAATTTCTCCAGTGTAGGGTGAGATGTCGTTCACCACATACGTAATGATATAAATCATGAGTTTATCGCGTAGCTTATCAATACTGGCTCGCGGGGAGTCACGTCCAGTGTGGCTGACAAGTATAAATCAGCAGTCATGTGTATCTTTGTTTGCTAATGAAGTAAAACTAATGAGAATAAAGGCAGATAAGGACAGAGTAAGGGATACGGCTAGATCTGGACAAATTGCAAGATTGATCAAATAAGTGGTTGCTTGAATTCAACCCCAGCAAATGCTCGGTTATGAAGATTGGAAAAGAGACAAGAAGACCGGACATTGAGTATGGACTCGGGGGGGGGGGGAAGCATAGACTGCAGACTTCACTCAGAGAGGAAAGACCTAGGCGTGCAAAGGTTGGTGGAGGAATATGTAAGGAAGGTAATTAAAATCGAACATTTGAAAGCGCAAAGTAACGAGACAAAAGAAAACTCTAGGCAGTAAAGACTGGATATCAGACTGGAGGGAGTATGGAGGAAGTAAATGTGTTCAGATGTTTGGGAGTGAGCCTGTTGGTGTGGCTAGGAGGAAGAAAATGGAAATATACCAGAGTATAGTAGTATCAGCACTATTGTATGGGTGTGAGGCATGGGTTTTAAAGGATGCAGTGACGAGGAGGCTAGAGGCAGAGGCAGGGGAGATGTCATGTTTGGCGATTAGGTGTGGGGGTTACAAAAAATATTAATCGGAGGGAAAAGGAGGGGTTATTGAGGTGATCTGGACATCTAGAGAGGATGGAGCAAGATAGGATGACTAGAATATATAAATTGGGGGTGGAGGGAAGGAGGGGTAGGGGTCGTCCCAGCAAAGGTTGGGTGGGGGGGATAAAGGTGGTTTTGAGATTGAAGATTCAGTAGGCTTGTGTGAGCACATTAAATCGGAGTGGGTGGAGGCAAGCTGTTTTTATGACATGACATGGTGTTGGAGTGTAAGCAAGGTAACATGAAAGGATTCAGGGGAAACCGGTTAGCTAGACTTGAGTCCTGGAGGTGGTTGTACAGTGCCTTCACTCTGAAAGAAGGGTGGGCGAGGTTGTTGCAGTCAGAGGGTCATATGAACTGTGATGGCAGCACCCTACCTTGGTGGGAGACTGCCGATTGTGTTATAAAAAAAAACAGGTCGAGGTAACAGTGCCAGAATAGTCGAGTGTAATGAAGGAGTACCAAAGATTTATTATTGTACTGGGACTTTACTATTTCTCATACATGTAAGCGATCCAGCTG
Source organism: Cherax quadricarinatus (assembly GCF_038502225.1). Classification (NCBI taxonomy): domain Eukaryota; kingdom Metazoa; phylum Arthropoda; class Malacostraca; order Decapoda; family Parastacidae; genus Cherax; species Cherax quadricarinatus. Next base: position 1,031,345 of record NC_091347.1, on the reverse strand, counting down.
ATTGAACTAAAGTGTTTATCATTGTTTGCTGATGATGTGAATCTACTGAAAAGAATAGACAGTTTTTTTTTCTTCAGATAGTAGGTTTATTCAAGTACAGATACACATAAATATAGTTACATAAATGATCATACATAGCAGCATATGTGTAGATTATCTAGGATAATTCGGAAAAGTCTGACAGTGACATTTGCATTGGGATCCTTGTAATATCTTACTGAATGTTTTAAAGTTAAACATCAAGTAACTCAACTGTGTGAAAAACAGTTACATTAAAAGGAGATATACTATGAATAAGATAAACTTTTGAGATTCACCTCGAATAAAAGGTTGGTAACAATGATGGCAAAAAAAAAAAAAACGAGTGGAACCCAGAAACAGGTAAAATCTGGTGGGAGAGACATTAGAAACTGCTGTACTTAGATAAAAAAAATGGACTTGATCAGATTAACAGCGTCATGTAATAGACTTTGCAAAAGCATTTGACAAATGCGATCATGGCGTAATAGCCCATAAAATACGTGCTAAAGGAATAACTGGGAAAGTGGGGAGATGGATCTTCAACTTCCTAATAAATCGAACACAGAGTAGTGGTCAACAGAGTTAAATCGGAGGCTGCCATAGTGAAGAGCTCTGTTCCACAAGGCACAGTACTCGCCCCCATCTTATTCCTCATCCTCATATCAGACATAGACAGAGATATACATCACAGCACCGTATCATCCTTTGCGGATGATACTAGATCTGCATGAGGCTGTCATCTGCTGAGGACGCGATTAACCTCCAAGAAGATATAAACAAAGTTTTCCAGTGGGCAACGGTAAACAGTATGATGTTCAATGAGGACAAATTCCAACTACTCCGTTATGGAAAACTGGGGGAGATAATAACTAGAACAGAGTATACTACAGACTCTGGCCATACAATAGAGCGGAAAAATAATGTAAGGGACCTGGGAGTAGTAATGTCTGAGGATCTCGCTTTCAAGGATCACAACAGTGATCCGATCACGAGTGCAAAGAAAATGATAGGATGGATAATGAGAACGTTCAAAACGAGAGATGCCAAGCCCATGATGATCCTTTTCAAATCACTTGTTCTCTCTAGGTTGGAATACTGCTGTACATTAACATCTCCATTCAAAGCAGGTGAAATCGCAGATCTGGAGAGTGTACAGAGATCCTTTACTGCACGTGTAGGTTCTGTCAAGCACCTTAACTACTGGGAACGCTTGGAAGCACTTGACTTGTACTCGTTGGAACGCAGGAGGGAGCGATATATCGTAATCTACACTTGGAAAATCTTGGAAGGAATGGTCCCAAATCTGCACACAGAAATCACTCCCTACGAAAGTAAAAGACTGGGCAAGCGATGCAAAATGCCCCCAATAAAACGTAGGGGCGCCATTGGTACACTAAGGGAAAACACCATAAGTGTCCGGGGCCCAAGACTGTTCAACAGCCTCCCATCAAGCATTAGGGGAATTGCCAATAAACCCCTGGCTGCCTTCAAGAGAGAGCTGGACAGATACCTAAAGTCAGTGCCGGATCAGCCGGGCTGTGGCTCGTACGTTGGACTGCGTGCGGCCAGCAGTAACAGCCTAGTTGATCAGGCCCTGATCCATCGGGAGGCCTGGTCATGGACCAGGCCGCGGGGGCGTTGATCCCCGGAATAACCTCCAGGTAACCTCCAGGAGGTGCAGGCAACCCGGGTTGCATCTGCCACATATTAGAGAAGCAACGGCCAATGTGAGGTCAGGGTCAAAGGCGTGCAACAAGCAGAGTCCCATAAGTGAGCAAAAAGGCACACTGAGGAAAGATGAATAAATCTGGCGACTTTCGCATAGAAAAGAACGTATTTTTTTTTAAATGGAAGTGATACTGAAGATAGGGTTATATTGCATCACAAATAACCCGCAGTAGAGAGGTAGCTTATGACGACGTTTAGGTCCATAGTGGACCATTGTCAAATCACAACTCGTCCAGTGGTCTAGGACCGACCGAAACGTCAAAGTATCTTCTAAGTGCGTGTTATTTGTGGTTTGTTCTAACCACGGTATTGTGACTTTTTATTCTATAGATCTATATTGTTTGAATTGAGAGGATCAGGAACAAGGGTAAGGGAGGCACAGGTGCAAGTTGAAGACACAAGTGAGTAAACATGGCAAAATCCAACATCAGCTAGGTAAAAAGCTCAGTACTCCAAGGTACTGCCCTGGCACTACTGTTCTTATCTTCATAGCAGGCAGATAAAAACTTACAGATTACACTAAAATAATCATGTAAGTCACTTCTTTAGAAGACACTTGAAAAATTGCAGATAATTAAAAACAGGGTTTTGCAGTGAGCAGTGGAGAACATGACGTTTAATGGTGATAAGTTCAAGGCACTCAAAAGGGACACTGTATACAAAACTCAAGAGGATCATCAAATAGAATGAAAGGAACACGTGAAAGACCTCCAAACAATTATGCCAGATGACCTCTCGTTCAAAGAACACGATAATACCAATGTCACGACAGCCACAAACAAGGGAAATAGTACCAGTGGCGACACTTTTCAAATCGCTTGTTCTCTCACGATGGAATATTGCTTAGTGTTGACTGACCAGTTCAGGGTAGGCGAGATATCAGAGCTGGAACAAATACAAAGATCGTTTACGGCCCGCATATAGCCAATAAAACATTTAAATTACCGGGAATGCCCTGAAGTCCTAAATATGCACTCACTGGATCGGAGAGATACATGATAATATGTACCTGGAAAGTACTTAAGGGCCTTGTCCCAAATCTGCACTGTCATATCATGAGGCCTGGTCACAGACTGGGCCGCGGGGGCTTTGACCCCCGAAACCCTCTCCAGGTATACTGGAGTGAGAGACATAGGAGGATGTGCAAAATAGGCCCAGTGAAAAGCAGGGGCGCCGTGGGTACAATAAGGAAACACTGATTTAACGTCCGTGGTCCCAGGCTATTCAGCATCCTACCAGAAGATATCAGAAACTGGTGGAGCAAGTGTAGAAGTCTTCAAGAGGAAACTGGAGACGTATACTCACCAGGTGCCAGATCAACCAGGTTGTGGTGGATATGTGGGCCAGCAGGCCGTCAGTAGCAACAGTCTGGTTGACCAGGCAAGCAGCAGATGAGCCTGGCCCAAGGCCAGGCGAGAAATGGGAAATTTTTTACACATTTGGAAGTAAGACAAATATGCCGCGAGGATGTCAAGAAACTTCTTTAGCCTCAGGGGGGTTACGAAATGAAATGACCTGAATGAAGCGGTGGAGGCTGGCTCCATACACAGTTTAAAGATTATACATCAATAGATTTCACGAAGGTAGGTAAGAATGAACTCTCACCTTTAAGCGGGACCAGGAGCTTGTATTCGACCCTTGTGACCACCAGTAGGTCGAGTTCATTCACACACTTGACCGTAAACCACAGTACTTACTGCTAATGAGGCTTTTTTTGCTTGGGTAAGCGTTCAGTGTAGTCGAATTAGCTGTCAGTCTTGGTTTGCAAGTCGTTCGTGTTTGAAGCAGGGCGTAGAAGTTGTGAATATACCACATCTTTGGTGTTAGAAACGGTTAGGCAATACAGAGTGGGTGGAGCGGTACATAGTGTTACGCAAGCTGGGTGCGCGTGGTGTGGGTGTATGTAGTAGCGAGGTGGGTCCTACCCGCCCCCCTCCGCCAGTAGGTGGCGTCACCACACGGGTGCTGCCAGGGGAAGAGGGAGGGGACCTGTAGCTCCCTATTTTTCCTAGCAAGATTATTAGCCTGCCGCTTATCACTTCCATTATGTGGCGTAATTGGTTTGGAACAATGGCTACAACTTCCTTTTTGCAACACAACCAAGTAGAGATTAACCTAGTGTGGGGCGCCACTGTTTGGTGAAAAGTTAGGTATGGTACAGTTGAATATTTGTGGTCCAAGTAGTAGATTTATTGGCTGTTACGTAAGAGTGGTGTCCTGGCCTGCACAAGATCACCCACTCTTCAAACTGACACTACTTACATTGATCACAGAAGACTCGGGCCTCTGCTTTACCTAAATATTTGCGATCTTTAGGAAAGAGAGAAAGTAAATTAGATTATTATGATTATGAGGTGAGTGGCAGGCGTAGAGGAAGTAGCCGGTAGTGCTAGTGTAGGGAAGCAGCAGTGTTCACCGGTGGACCCTCAAGCCGTCGCCAAGAATTCTGGCCATAGTCGGTTGCAGAGGAGCGTGACTCAATACACAGTGGCGCTCAACCCTTAGTCCCACGTTGACTGACCCCGTTATGATCAGTGTTATCTAGGCTCACCCCCACTTGTTACCCAGCAGGCTCCTGGCCTGTTGTGGGTCAACCCTTGTTCCTGCTGCTACTCAGTTATGATCCTTGTTCTTATCTAGGTTCGTCCCACCTGTTACTCAGCAGGCTCCTGGCCTGCCGTGGATCATCCCTTGTTGCTACTGTAGGTCAACCTTTGTTCTTGCTGCTGTGGGTCATTCCTTATTCCTGCTGCGGGTCATTCCTTATTCCTGCTGCTGCTGGTCGTCATTCTTGTTCCTACTGCAGCTGGTAGTCATTCTTGTTCCTACTGCTGCTGCTGTAGTCACTTTTGTTCCTACTGGTGCTGGTAGTCGTTCTTGTTCCTGCTGATGTTGCTAGTAGTCACCCTTGTTCTTACTGCTGCCATTGGTAATCACCTCTTGTTCTACTGCTGGTTAGTAACCGCTGTTCCTACTATTAATAGCCACCCCTTGTTAATGTTGCTGGTAGTCACCCATTGTTCCTGCTGTAGTAGTCACTCTTTGCCCCTGCTGCTGGTAGTCACTCCTTGTTCCTGCTGCTGCTACTACTCTGTAGTCACCCCTTGTTCCTGCTGCTGCTACTGCTCTGTAGTCACCCCTTGTCCCTGCTACTGATAGTTACCTCTTGTCCCTTCTGCTACTGCTAGTAGTCACCCCTTGTTCCTGTTGGTGGTAGTTACCCCTTGTCACTGCCGCTACTGCTGGTAGTTACCCCTTGTCCCTGCTGATAGTGCTAGTGTTATTGGTCACAGCTTTTTTTTCCTGCTACAGATTGTGGCCTCCCATTCTGTTTGGTATGAAGCTACAGTCGTTAGCGCAGGTTTCTATGACTTTACAACAGAAAGATCTTGCTTATTGCGACTACTAGACATTACCACAAAATCACCCAGGTATAGCTATAACACTAGATTACACATGTGGTGTACCGAGGCTTTGCAAAATCATGAGACATGTGACTATGGAGTGAGAGCTCATAGGGCGTTAAATATGACACGAAAAAATAGTATATGGATATTTAAGTTCCTGCCAAACTGAGCACAAAGACCTGCAGTAATCAAAAGCAAATTCAGTTTTAGCTATATTACCGCAGGCACAGCCTAGTACCTTTACTGTGTCTCTTCCTCGTAACAGTTAATATGCAACTGAAAACTAGCCACAGCTTCGGGTCATGATTTTCACATGATACCTAAATAATCATGAAATTTTCATTAGTATTAGACGCAAAAAATTACTAACAGATATCAACAAAGTCTTCCACTGGGGACAGATTCCATTTGCTTAGATATAGAAAAATCGAAGATCTAAAAAGGAAGCACAGAATACAAAATGTAGGCAAACCATCCTACAGAACGAAAGGAACATGTACGTTAAGTAATGATGTCAGGTGAAATGTTGTTTAGAGTTGGGCTTTCAAACTTTTAGAAGCCATAGAATTTTCCTGTAAAAAAAATTACTGGAACCCAGTCCAAGGAAAATAAGCATAATTCACCTCGTCAACAAGGAAGCTAATGCTAAACACATCTTCGTAAAACATCTTTCATTATCAGCATACGTCGTTACAATTGTACCTCTTAGTCACAGAAACATATTACATACATAGCTTCTTACTGACACTGAATAATCTGGTCAAAGAAAAAAGTAGCATCATGTTTGTCTACGTGAAATGAATAAATGAAGACGCGTTTAAAATAAATTTAATAGCTATTATATGGACATAACTCTAATGGACCAAGAGAACTAAATTAGCTAGAAACACCGATAACTTAACCTAGTACACCAGCAGCACATTACATGTTGATAACTTAGTACACCAGCAGCACATTACATGTTGATAACTTAGTACACCAGCAGCACATTACATGTTGATAACTTAGTACATCAGCAGCACATTACATGTTGGTAACTTAGTACACTAGCAGCACATTACATGTTGATAACTTAGTACACCAGCAGCACATTACATGTTGATAACTTAGTACACCAGCAGCACATTACATGTTGATAACTTAGTACACCAGCAGCACATTACATGTTGATAACTTAGTACACTAGCAGTGCATTACATGTTGATAACTTAGTACACCAGCAGCACATTACATGTTGATAACTTAGTACACCAGCAGCACATTACATGTTGATAACTTAGTACACCAGCAGCACATTACATGTTGATAACTTAGTACACCAGCAGCACATTACATGTTAACCTAGTACACCAGCAGCACATTACATGTTGATAACCTAGTACACCAGCAGCACATTACAAGTTGATAACCTAGTACACCAGCAGCACATTACATGTTGATAACCTAGTACACCAGCAGCACATTACATGTTGATAACTTAGTACACCAGCAGCACATTACATGTTGATAACTTAGTACACCAGCATCACATTACATGTTGATAACTTAGTACACCAGATAGCACATTACATGTTGATAACTTAGTACACCAGCAGCACATTACATGTTAACCTAGTACACCAGCAGCACATTACATGTTGATAACCTAGTACACCAGCAGCACATTACATGTCGATAACTTAGTACACCAGCAGCACATTACATGTTGATAACCTAGTACACCAGCAGCACATTACATGTTGATAACCTAGTACACCAGCAGCACATTACATGTTGATAACTTAGTACACCAGATAGCACATTACATGTTGATAACTTAGTACACCAGATAGCACATTACATGTTGATAACTTAGTACACCAGATAGCACATTACATGTTGATAACCTAGTATACCAGGCAGCACATCACATGTTGATAACTTAGTACACCAGATAGCACATTACATGTTGATAACCTAGTACACCAGATAGCACATTACATGTTGATAACCTAGTATACCAGGCAGCACATCACATGTTGATAACTTAGTACACCAGATAGCACATTACATGTTGATAACTTAGTACACCAGATAGCACATTACATGTTGATAACCTAGTATACCAGATAGCACATTACATGTTGATAACTTAGTACACCAGCATCACATTACATGTTGATAACTTAGTACACCAGATAGCACATTACATGTTGATAACTTAGTACACCAGATAGCACATTACATGTTGATAACCTAGTACACCAGATAGCACATCACATGTTGATAACTTAGTACACCAGATAGCACATCACATGTTGATAACTTAGTACACCAGATAGCACATTACATGTTGATAACCTAGTACACCAGATAGCACATCACATGTTGATAACTTAGTACACCAGGTAGCACATTACATGTTGATAACTTAGTACACCAGATAGCACATTACATGTTGATAACTTAGTACACCAGATAGCACATCACATGTTGATAACTTAGTACACCAGATAGCACATTACATGTTGATAACCTAGTACACCAGATAGCACATCACATGTTGATAACTTAGTACACCAGGTAGCACATTACATGTTGATAACTTAGTACACCAGATAGCACATTACATGTTGATAACTTAGTACACCAGATAGCACATCACATGTTGATAACTTAGTACACCAGATAGCACATTACATGTTGATAACTTAGTACACCAGCAGCACATTACATGTCGATAACTTAGTACACCAGCAGCACATTACATGTTGATAACCTAGTACACCAGCAGCACATTACATGTTGATAACCTAGTACACCAGCAGCACATTACATGTCGATAACTTAGTACACCAGCAGCACATTACATGTTGATAACCTAGTACACCAGCAGCACATTACATGTTGATAACCTAGTACACCAGCAGCACATTACATGTTGATAACTTAGTACACCAGATAGCACATTACATGTTGATAACTTAGTACACCAGATAGCACATCACATGTTGATAACTTAGTACACCAGATAGCACATTACATGTTGATAACCTAGTACACCAGATAGCACATCACATGTTGATAACTTAGTACACCAGATAGCACATTACATGTTGATAACCTAGTACACCAGATAGCACATCACATGTTGATAACTTAGTACACCAGGTAGCACATTACATGTTGATAACTTAGTACACCAGATAGCACATTACATGTTGATAACCTAGTACACCAGATAGCACATCACATGTTGATAACTTAGTACACCAGGTAGCACATTACATGTTCATAAATGTCACATCTTAGACTTCTGAGTCTTGGCTATCTCATCATTTATATAGAAGTGTTGTCAGGGTCTCTCTCAGATCCTGAACCCAGAGTTTTTCCCACTTTGTCAGGTATTGTCATTTAAAAGTAAATGCAACAAAAATAGGAAATCATGTCGTCTCACTCTGGGTTTTGAAAACCTGGTGAATGGCTCTTGATCCAAGGAATTAGACTTATCCTCCCCTTAAATCAGACTTTGAAGGCCTCCCATTCCCCATACACTATATGACCCCTTTGGGCTTAACGCTTTTCCCAGGTAAAAAAAAAAAAAGAATCTAGAGAACAATAAAGCTAATGCATCAGTGACCACGAATATGACAGGTTACATAATGAGAAGTTTCTTTTAAAAGAGAAGTCATGATGACAGTACTATTCAGATTACTTATGATCTTGCGTCTGGAATATTGTTATGTATTGAGAACTATTTCCAAGGCAGGCGAGATACCACCATCACTGCTTAAACATTTACAAAGGGCGTTTACTGCCTGCAAAGATTAAATAAAATATACAAACTACTAGGAACACCGTTAAAACACTTTGACTATACTTGAAACATAAAATGGAGATACTTGATAATATATAATATGTTGTGCATGGAAAATCCTCATTGGAAAGATCGTCACTCTACATAGTAACATAGCCCTTACTGAATTGGCCTTTTTAAAAGTATCTGTGTACTTCGTAATAATATAAGTGTCATTAAAACGGAGAATAATCAACACCCTTACTTCAAAACTCTTCAGCTTTCAACCAGTGGATGCAAGGTATATTGAAGGTATAAAGGTAGAAGATTTCACGAGGAAATTGGACAAATTCCTGTAAAGAATGCCAGATCAGCTGGGTTGTGGTGACGTTGGCTTGCGAACCGCAACAGGCTGGTTGATGATGTAGTTAACGTGGAGTTCTGGCTTAAGGCAGGGCTGCTATAGTATAACTCAGGAAACCGGTCACAGGTATGTCAGAGGTGGCCGCCCTTTGTTCGTGGTGGTGGTGCCTTCAGGTGGCGGTGGTGGCCACCCGTGGCCTCATAAGCACTTGCCTCTGAGGGGGACCATGACTACGCCGCTCGTAGTTTTGGACGTGTTGCACAATTTGGGTCATTTTCTGAGGTAATTAGGTGGTAAATGATGGGTGTGAGAGTGTGCTTTATGACGGTGGTTGATGCAAGGAGCGTGTTGTGTTAGGGGCTGCTGAAGAATGACTCTTAGTAAAGTTTTATTGTGTGGAGCGTCTCACTGTAGCATTGGGTGGGAGTCACCACACTGCTGGTGGGTGAGCTAGGCCGCTCACGCAACCTGCTTCCCTCCCCCCCCTCCCCCGCAAAACCCGTCTGCATGACTTTCCTCTCACCCTCTCTAACGACTCTTACATATCTACACATCCCTGTGACAGATTTACACGGTTCTATCCTCGCAACCCGGCAAGAGGCCACCAGATTTCGTTGTTGACTGCCAGGTCAGCTAGGCTGTTGCTGCTGGTGGCATCATATTCTATATGATTTTGCACCTGACACGGGTCATACGATGATCCGTTCATTGGACGGGTGACCCAGCAGCAGCAGCACCAAGGGGTAACTAGTGCCGTTGATTCTGTGGTGGCACAAGAATTAACCACTGTGGTCGATGGTGTCTACTCGTACAGTTGCGTATTGTTGTAGCCATTGACTGTGACAGATACCGCTGGCTTACCAACCAGACTTTGTGGGCTCACTGCAGAACCTGCACGGCCTGCCTGCCTGTTCAACGGCTATCTAACCAGATAGATTGACCAGTTACAAGGATTCTTCCTTCGCAGCCCGGCCTGAGGTCATACTTCTTTGTTCACTGCTTACCTGGAGTCTACCTGGAGGGCATTCCGGGGATCAACGTCCCCGCGGCCCGGTCCACGACCAGGCCTCCCGGTGGATCAGGGCCTGATCAACGAGGCTGTTACTGCTGGCCGCACGTAATCCAACGTACGAACCACAGCCCGGCTGATCCTGCACCGTCTTTAGGTATCTGTCCAGCTCCCTCTTGAAGACAACCAGGGGTCTTCCCGTAATGCCCCTTATTGCTGGTGGGAGGCTGTTGAACAGTCTTGGGCCCCGGACACTTACTGTGTTTTCTCTTAGTGTACCAGTGACGCCCCTACTTTTCACTGGGGGTATGTTGCATCGCCTGCCAAGTCTTTTGCTTTCGTATGGAGTGATTGCTGTGTGCATATTAGGGACCAGTCCCTCCAGACTCTTCCAGGTGTAGATTATGATATATATCTCTCGCCTGCGCTCTAGTGAGTACAAGTCAAGTGCTTCCAGGCGCTCCCAGTAGTTAAGGTGTTTGATGGAACTTATACGTGCAGTAAAGGTTCTCTGTACATTCTCTAGCCCTGCAATTTCACCTGCTTTGAATGGGGATGTTAATGTACAGCAGTATTCCAGCCTAGAAAGAATAAGTGATTTAAAAAGGATCATTGGCTTAGCATCTCTTGTCTTGAATGTTCTCATTATCCATCCTATCAGTTTCCTAGCAGATGTGATAGTGGCATTGTTGTGATCCTTGAAGGTGAGATCCTCTGACATTACCACTCCCAGGTCTCTCACATTACTTTTCCTCCCTATTGTGTGATTGGAGTTTGTAGTATACTCAGTCCTAGTTATTATTTCCTCCAGTTTTCCATAACGGAGTAGTTGGAATTTGTCTTCATTGATCATATTGTTCTCTGTTGCCCATTGGAAAACTTGGTTTATATCTTCTTGGAGGTTAACAGTGTCCTCAATGGATGACACTCTCATGCAGATCCTAGTATCGTCTGCAAAAGGTGATACAGTGCTGTGGTTTACATCTCTGTCTATGTCTGATATGAGAATAAGGAACAGGATAGGTGCGAGTACTGTGCCTTGTGGGACAGAGCTCTTCACTATGGCAGCATCTGATTTAACTCTGTTTACCACTACTCTTTGTGTGCGATTGGTTAGAAAGTTGAAGATCCATCTGCCTACTTTGCCGGTTATCCCTTTAGCACGCATTTTGTGTGCTATTACACCATAGTCGCACTTGTCAAAGGCTTTTGCAAAGTCTGTGTATACTACATCCGCATTCTGTTTGTTTTCCAGTGCATCCAGGACCATATCATAGTGGTCAAGCAGTTGCGGAAGGCAGGAGCGACCTGCTCTGAAACCATGTTGCCCTGGGTTGTGCAATTTTTGGGAGTCCAGGTGGTTTGCTATCCTGCTTCTTAGAACTCTTTCAAAGATTTTTATGATGTGGGACGTTAAAGCTAATGGTCTATAGTTCTTAGCTACTGCTTTGCTGCCACCTTTATGGAGTGGGGCTATATCTGTTGTTTTTAGTGACTGTGGAATCTCGCCTGTGTTTAAGCTCCTTCTTCATAGCATACTTAGGGCCCGTGAGAGGGGTTTCTTGCAGTTTTTAATGAACACCGAGTTCCACGAGTCTGGGCCTGGGGCTGAGTGCATGGGCATGTCGTCGATGGCTTTCTCAAAGTCTAGTGGAGTTAGAGTTAAGTCATAAATCTGGCCTACATTGGCAGAGTTTTGAGGCTCATTCATGAAAAAATTGTTATAGCTTCTCACAGGCCTACATAACTATCACAGCCTACTGATCACATAACTAAATATGATCCTTAGGGTTTACTGCTTAAACTGATATTATTGTGATTATTATTATAAATTAAATTCTAAGACGGAAAGGGTCATACATAACTATAGTCGGGTGTCGGCTAGCCTGCCAAACCTTTCACTTCACTACGAGCTAATTGGATAACCATTCTGTGGTTGTTACCTGCACTGTAGGTCGGATGCAGGGTAACCATTGCAATTGAATGTGTGCAATAACTTGCATAGAAGTTTTCACCAAGAAACACAGTTACGATCTCAAACTTCGTCATAAGATTTCTTCAAGTGCAGGTATTGGCCACTTGTTCCAGCTACGGTATTGTGACTTTATTCTTTGTATAGCACCTCACGTGTGAGACTGTGCGGTAGGTGTATACTGTGAGCAGCTTTTTGTACTCCCTTATGTGGTTGCAGGGTTCTAGTCTTAGCTCCTGACCCCGTCTCCAACTTGCCCCTTATTGGTGTGTGTGTAGTACGGGGGAGGTGGGTATAGGTAGTGAGGGGGAACAGGTGGATGTTGGCAGTAAAGAAGTGAGTGTTGGCAGTAAGGAACACACAGGTGTAGATAGTAATTGAGAGTTGGGTGTAGTTAGTAACTGAGAGGTGGGTGTGTAGTTAGTAACTGAGAGGTGGGTGTATATAGTAATTGAGAGTTGGGTGTAGATAGTAACTGAGAGGTGGGTGTAGATAGTAACTGAGAGGTGGGTGTAGATAGTAACTGAGAGGTGGGTGTAGATAGTAACTGAGAGGTGGGTGTAGATAGTAACTGAGAGGTGGGTGTAGATAGTAACTGAGAGGTGGGTGTAGATAGTAACTGAGAAGTGGGTGTAGATATTAACTGAGAAGTGGGTGTAGTTAGTAACTGAGAGGTGGATGTAGTTAGTAACTGAGAGGTGGGCATATTAAGTAAGTGAGAGGTAAGAGGGAGGGGTGGTTGTATTCAGTAAGGGAGAGGTGGGTGTAAGTAGGAAGGGAGAGGTGGATGTAAGTAGGAAGGGAGAGGTGGATGTAAGTAGGAAGGGAGAAGTGGGTGAAGGTAGTAAGGGAGAGGTGGGTGTAGGATGTAAAGGGATAGATGGGTGCAGGAAATAAGAGAGAGGTGGGTGTAGGCATTAAGTAAGGGAGAGGTGGGTGTAGGCAGTGTGTGGGTGGGGGGGCGGTAAAGATGGGTGGCGCGACACAAAGAACTTTGGGGTGGGTGCATTGATGACAGCGGGGCGGCAACAGCGCGGAGGGGCCCAGGTTTGGTGGTGGTGGTGTGGCTGGGGCCGTGGGCTTACCTGCTGCAGCCTGCAACCCTCGCTCCCTGCCTCCTCTGAACCCCGTTTCCGGTCACACCCTCAACTAGTTTTTGCTGACAATGATCGGGGCGGCGCTTCACCCTACTGCCGCCAGGTTTACTGCTGTCTTGGCGAGGCGGAGCACATGGTGCGGCGTCCACCACAAGGTAGTGTCAGTTGGTGGGTGGGGGTAGCGGGCTCCAGCGTGAGTTAGCTGGCCTAGTGAGGCACTTGTGCACGTGCAGTCATCGCCCGCCCACCCGCCCGGCCACACACCCACCAACACACACACCCACCCACCCCTCTCACCAGGGGGCGCCAACGTTACGCACTGGGGAGGGGTCAGACTGCCTCCCCTCGCTCACACTAACCTCCCCAACACTTTCCTCACTGCTACACATACACTACCAACACCTTACTCCACTTCGTAGCAGTTTTGCTCTGCCTCGTAGCTACCTTACCTCACCTCGTAGCTACCTTACCCCACCTCGTAGCTACCTTACCTCACCTCGTAGCTACCTTACCCCACCTCGTAGCTACCTTACCCCACCTCGTAGCTACCTTACCCCACCTCGTAGCTACCTTACCCTACCTCGTAGCTACCTTACCCTACCTCGTAGCTACCTTACCCTACCTCGTAGCTACCTTACCCTACCTCGTAGCTACCTTACCTCACCTCGTAGCTACCTTACCCCACCTCGTAGCTACCTTACCCCACCTCGTAGCTACCTTACCCTACCTCGTAGCTACCTTACCCTACCTCGTAGCTACCTTACCTCACCTCGTAGCTACCTTACCCCACCTCGTAGCTACCTTACCCCACCTCGTAGCTACCTTACCCCACCTCGTAGCTACCTTACCCCACCTCGTAGCTACCTTACCCCACCTCGTAGCTACCTTACCCCACCTCGTAGCTACCTTACCCCACCTCGTGGCTACCTTACCCCACCTCGTGGCTACCTTACCCTACCTCGTAGCTACCTTTCTCTACCTCGTAGCTACCTTTCTCTACCTCGTAGCTACCTTACCCTACCTCGTAGCTACCTTTCTCTACCTCGTAACAACCTTTCTCTACCTCGTAACAACCTTTCTCTACCTCGTAGCAACCTTTCTCTACCTCGTAGCAACCTTTCTCTACCTCGTAGCAACCTTGCTCTACCTCGTAGCAACCTTGCTCTACCTCGTATCAACCTTGCTCTACCTCCTGGCGACCTTTCTCTACCTCGTAGCAACCTTACTCTACCTCGTAGCAACCTTGCTCTACCTCGTAGCAACCTTGCTCTACCTCGTAGCAACCTTACTCTACCTCGTAGCAACCTTGCTCTACCTCGTAGCAACCTTACTTGTACCTCGTAGCAACCTTACTCTACCTCGGAGCAACCTTGCTCTACCTCGTAGCAACCTTGCTCTACCTCGGAGCAACCTTGCTCTACCTCGTAGCAACCTTGCTCTACCTCGGAGCAACCTTGCTCTACCTCGTAGCGGCCTTGCTTTACCTCATAGCAGCCTTGCTCTACCTCGTAGCAACCTTACTCTACCTCGGAGCAACCTTGCTCTACCTCGTAGCAACCTTGCTCTACCTCGTAGCAACCTTGCTCTACCTCGTAGCAACCTTGCTCTACCTCGTAGCAACCTTGCTCTACCTCGTAGCAACCTTGTTCTACCTCGTAGCAACCTTGCTCTACCTCGTAGCAACCTTGCTCTACCTCGTAGCAACCTTGCTCTACCTCGTAGCAACCTTGCTCTACCTCGTAGCAACCTTGCTCTACCTCGTAGCAACCTTGCTCTACCTCGTAGCAACCTTGCTCTACCTCGTAGCAACCTTGCTCTACCTCGTAGCAACCTTGCTCTACCTCGGAGCAACCTTACTCTACCTCATAGCAACTTTGCTCTACCTCGTAGCAACCTTGCTCTACATCGCAACAACCTTGCTCTACCTCGTAGCGGCCTTGCTTTACCTCATAGCAGCCTTGCTCTACATCGCAACAACCTTGCTCTACCTCGCAGCAGCCTTGCTCTACATCGCAACAACCTTGCTCTACCTCATAGCAACCTTGCTCTACCTCATAGCAACCTTGCTCTACCTCGTAGCAACCTTGCTCTACCTCTCAACAATCTTGCTCTTCTCTACCCGGTGCCAGCCTCACACGGTCCATCCTCCACCTACCTAGAGTCTACCTGGAGTATTCCGAAGGTCAACGCCCCTACAGTCGGGTCCCCCACTAGGCCTGGGTGATCTGGACAAGATCAGCCAGGCTGTTACTGTCGCACGACCTTCAGCGTACGAATCATAGCCCAGGTGATCAGCAACTGACTTCAGGAACCTGTGCAGTTTCCTCATTAAAGACAGCTATGAGCCCAGTGGTAATCCCCATCTTATTGTGTTCTCTCATTGTATCATGACTTCCTTGCTCTTCATTGGGGTATTTCGCACCGTCTGCTAAGACTCACTCTTGTTTTAATAAAGATTAATTTGTGTGCGCAGATTTGGGAGCAGTCCCTCTAGGATATTTCCACATGTAAATTACGATGGATGTGTCTCGTCTGCTCTCCAAGGGATGTCAAGCGTTCCCAGTAATTAAGGTGCCTGACTGAACTTATATGTGCAGTAAAGGCTTCCTGTACATTCCCTAGATCTACAATTTTGTCCGCCTTAAATGGAGCTGTTACGGTATAGTGATATTCCAACTTAGATCAAGTGACTTACACACGACATCATTAACTTGGCATCCTTTTTTTTTTTAATGTTCCCATTATCCAGCCTATTATTTTCCTCGCGATTGTGATGACACTGTTGTGATCCTTGAAGGTGATATACTCTAGGAGCCCGTAAATGGGCCAGGCTCATTTGGTGCTAGCCTGGTCAACCAGGCTGTTGCTGCTGGAGGCCCGCTGTCCCACATATCCATCATAGCCTGGTTGATCTGGCATCTGGTGAAGATACTTGTCTAGTCTTCTCTTGAAGACTACTACACTTGTTCCAGCAGTGTTTCTAATATCTCTGTTAAGATGTTGAATAATCTGGCGCCACGGATGTTGATACAGTTTTCCCTTATTGTGCCCACCGCACCCCTGCTTTTCACTGGGTTTATTTTGCACTTCCTCCCATATCTTTCGCTCCAGTATGTTATGGCAGTATGGAGATTTAGCAACAGGCCCTTGAGTACTTTCCAGGTATATATTATCATTCTCTCTTCTCCGCTCCATTGACTACATATGCAAGACTTAAGGGGTTCCCAATAATTTAAATGCTTTACTAGCTCTGTGCGGGCCGTAAATGATTTCTGTATTTCAGCTGTAATATTTCTCCAGCCCTGAACGGGGCAGTTAACACTGAACAGTTTTCCAGATGAGAGCAATAGTGATTTGAAGGTTCTCAATACCCATCCCGTCATTCTCCTGGCTGTCGTGACCTTTATCTTACTAGGTTCTTTGAAAGAAAGGTCAGCTGACATAGTTATTCCCAAGTCTTTCACGAATTCCTTTTGAGTTCTTCATTCTTTCCATACCTAAGCAGCTGGAACTTATCGCCACTGAACGTCATGTTCTCCACTGCCCACTGGAACACACTGCTTATATCTTCCTGTAATTTTTCAATGTCTTCTACCGTAGTGAATTTCATGCTTATTTTAGTGTCATCTGCAAATGGTGATAACAAAACTGTGACGGGTGTTAGCCAGGAGGATGACGGGGTGGGTGGATGTTGAGAACTTTCAAAACAAGGGAAATAATGCCAGTGGTGACACTTCTCATATCGCTAGTGCTCCCTCATTTGGAATATTGCTTCGTGTTGACGGCCCCGTGCAAGGCAGGAGAAATATTAGAGCTTGAACAAATACAGAGATCGTTTACGGCCCACATAGAGCCAGTACAGCATTTAAATTAGTGGGAACGTCTTAAAGTCTTGAACATGTACTCACTGGAGCAGAGAAGAGAGAGAGAGAGAGAGAGAGAGAGAGGGGTACATGATAATATATACCTGTAAAGTACTCGAGGGCCTGGTCCCAAATCTGCATACTACCATAACATACTGGAGCGAGAGATATGGAAGTGTAAAATAAACCCAGTGACAAGCAGGGGTGCGGAATACTGTATCAACATTCGTGGCTCCAGAAGATATCAGAAATACTGCCTAGTAAGTGTAGAAGTCTTCAAGATAAAACTGGACAAGTATCTTCACCAGGTGCCAGATCAACCAGGCTGTGATGGATATGTGGGGCAGCGGGCCTGCAGCAGCAAAATCCTGGTTGACCAGGCAAGCACCAGACGAGCCTGACCCATGGCCGGGCTTCAAGAGTAGCGAGACACTCGAAACTTACCAAAGGTATCTCAAGAGTATGTCTGCTATGAGGATGAGAAACAGCAGAGGTGCCAGGACAGTGCCTTGGGGCACTGAGCTTTTTGCCTCGCTGAAGCTGGATTTTGCTCTATTTACTAGTACTATTTTGTATTTGTGTTAGGAACCCGAAAATCGATCTGCCTACCTTTCCCGTAATGTGCTTTTAACATCCTATGGAGAAGGAGCATGGACACAGGGGTCGTCCCACAGCTGCTAAAAACAACAGACATAACCCTACTCCACAAAGGGGACAGTAAAGCAATAGCAAAGAACTGCAGACCGATAGCGCTAACATCCCATATAAAAATCTTTGAAAGGGTTCTAAGAAGCAAGATCGCCACTCATCTAGATACCCAGTTACACAACCCAGGGCAACATAGGTTTAAAGCAGGTTGCTCCTGCCTGTCCCAACTACTGGACCACTATGACAAGGTCCTGGATGCTCTAGAAGACAAAACGCAGATGTAGTATACACAGACTTTGCAGAAGCCTATGAAAAGTGTGACCATGGTGTAATTGCGCACATAATGCGTGATAAAGGAATAACAGGAAAAGTTGGTAGATGGATCAATAATTTCCTAACAAATAGAACACAAAGAGTAGTAGTAAACAGAGTAAAGTGTGAGGCGGCTGCTGTGGAAAGCTCTGTTCCACAAGGCACAGTACTCGCTCCCATCCTGTTCCTCATCCTCATATCTGACATAAACAGGGATGTAAGCCACAGCATCGTGTCTTCCTTTGCAGATGACACCCGAATTTGTCTGACAGTGTCCCCCATTGAAGACACTGCAAGACTCCAGGCGGACATCAACCAAATCTTTAAATAAGCCGCAGAAAACAATATGAAGTTCAATGATGAGAAATTTCAACTACGATATGGAAAACGTGAGGAAATTAAAACTATATCGAAGTATAAAACAAATTCCAACCACACAAAAGAAAAAAAATAATGTAAAAGACCTGGGAGTGATAATGTCAGAGGATCTCACTTTCAAAGACCACGACACTGTATCAATCGCATTTGCTAGAAAAATGACAGAATGGATAATGAGAACCTTCAAAACTAGGGATGCCAAGCCCATTATGACACTCTTCAGGTCACTTGTTCTATCTAGGCTGGAATATTGCTGCACACTAACAGCACCTTTCAAGGCAGGTGAAATTGCTGACCTAGAAAATGTACAGAGAACCTTCACGGCGCACATAACTGGGATTAACACCTCATTTACTGGGAACGCTTGCAGTTCCTCAACCTGGAACGCAGGCGGGAGAGATACATGATTATATACACTTGGAAAATCCTAGAGGGCTGAGTACTAAACTTGTGCACGAAAATCACTCCCAATGAAAGCAAAAGACTCTGCAGACGATGCAACATCCCCCTAATGAAAAGCAGGGGCGCCACTATCACGATAAGAGACAAAAATAAGTGTCAGGGGCTCAAGACAGTTGAACTGCCTCCCAGCACACACAAGGGTGATTACCAGTAGACCCCTGGCTGTCTTCAAGAAGGCGCTGGACAGGCACCTAAAGTCAGTACCTGAGCAGCCGGGGCTGTGGTTCGTCTGTCGGGTTGCGTGCGGCCAACAGTAACAACCTTTTTGATCAGGCCCTGATCCACCATGAGGCTTAGTCACAGACTGGGCCGCGGGGGCGTTGACCCCCCTCCAGGTATACTCGAGGTAATGCCCATGGTCGTCATTTTGCGAGCTATCACCCCATGATCGGATTTGTCCAACGCCTTTGCAAAGTCTGTGTATATCACATCTGCGTTTTGCTTGCCTTCCAACGCGTCCGTAATTCTGTCATAGTGGTTCAGCAGCTGTGACAGGCATGATCGTCCTGCTCTAAAACTATGCTGGTTTGGGTTGTGCCGGTTGTGCGTTCCATGAAATTTGTAATTTGACGTCTCATCACTCTCTCGAAAAATTTTATGATGTGGGTAGTTACGGATACTGGTCTGTAATTTTTAACTAGTGCTCTACTACTTTCCTTATGCAAAGGAGCTATGTTTGCACTCTTTAAGGTCTCTGGTATTTCACTTAAAGCTAGGCTCTGTGAAGGCTTTCTCAGCCCTGTCAGCTCCTAAGTAAGGAATTGAAAACGTTGGCTCCTCATGTAAATAATTGGAAAACATAATAACATGAGATGATAAAAAATTTATTACATGATTTCTAACATAAATGTAAAACAATTAAACATGATAATTAATCCTATTTGAAAGAAAATTAAATATAAAAATGATACTTTAATTCATAGCTAATTTGTACAGATGTAGTTGTAGAAGGGCGTGTCGATGTTGACACCGCGCTTTGAAGATTGTCGAAACTAAAACCGCTGTTGAAAAGGGGGGGAGGGAGGTTGTCGTCACTGCTGTTCGTGACAAAAGATTTTTTCCACATATGCCAAAAACAAGGAAAATACCACATCTAGTACTGGGCCCTTACTCAGACAGGATGGGACTTACACAGATGACAACAAGGAAATGAGTGAAATACTGAAATCCCAGTACGACTGTGTTTAGTGAGCCACTAATCAGTCTGAGGATCGACAATCCAAATGATTTCTTCATGAATGAGCCTCAAAACTCCATCAATGTATTCCAGATTTCCGACATTACCCTAACTCCGATAGACTTTGACAAAGCCATTGACAACATTCCCATCGACTCAGCCCCAGGCCCAGACTCGTGGAACTCTGTGTTCATCAAGAACTGCAAGAAACCCCTCTCACGTGCCCTAAATATACTATAGAGAAGGAGCTTAGACATGGGTGAAATTCCAGTCACTTAAAACAACGAATATAGCCCCATTCCATAAAGGTGGCAGCAAAGCATTAGCTAAGAACTATAGACCAATAGCTCTAACGTCCCACATCACAAAAATCTTTGAAAGAGTGCTAAGAAACATGATTGCAAACCACCTGGATTCCCAAAAACTGCACAATCCACGGCAAGATGGGTTCAGGGCAGGTTACTCCTGCCTCTCACAACTATAGGATCACTATGATATGGCCTTGGACGCACTGGAAGAAAAACAGAATGCAGATGTAATATACACAGACTTTGCAAAAGCGTTTGACAAGTGCGATCATGGCGTAATAGCACACAAACAACGTGCTAAAGGAATAACTAGCAAAATGGGGAGATGGATCTTCAACTTCCTAACCAATCGAACATGGTCAACAGAATTAAATCGGAGGCTGCCATAGTAAAGCGCTCTGTTCCACAAGGCACAGTACTTGCCCCCATTCTGTTCCTCTTCCTCATATCAGACAGAGATGTAATCCACAGCACCGTATCATCCTTTGCAGACGATACTAGGATCTGCATGAGACTGTCATCTATTGAGGAACCTCTATTGGTGAACCTCTATGAAGATATAAA